>NC_082402.1:1760621-1857113 GCF_031168955.1 Gadus macrocephalus
GAGATGAGTTTCCCCGAGATGCGTCTGCTGCTGGTAGATTGTGTGAGGGTGTGAATTTGTAAGTGTGTGTGCGTGTGTGTGCGTGTGTGTGTGTGTGTGTGTGTTTGAGAGGAAGATAACGAGGCAGTACCAGATAAGGCGGAGAAGCTCTGCTGAACTTTGACCCTGGCTCTGGGCCAGGCGTGCAGCTCTCTCCTGGAGCTGGAGTCAAGGTCAGAGGTTGCTTAGACTAACAGAGATGGTAGCTGGTTCTTATTCTGCTCTGAGCCGGTGGAGAGGGAGTCCGCTCACTGTACACACGGTCCGGGGTGCAGGACAGAAGGCTCAATGGTCAATGGCCGAGGGGCATGGACCCCACAACCACAGGGGCTGGCTTCATAGCCCAGTGCCCTCAGTCTACCTGTAGGCGACCTGCTCCTTAAAGACCTGTCTATGTACTGTCTAACTCCTACCTGCTCCTTAACGACCTGTCTCTGTACTGTCTAACCCCTACCTGCTCCTTAACGACCTGTCTCTGTACTGTCTAACCCCTACCTGCTCCTTAACGACCTGTCTCTGTACTGTCTAACCCCTACCTGCTCCTTAACGACCTGTCTCTGTACTGTCTAACCCCTACCTGCTCCTTAATGACCTGTCTCTGTACTGTCTAACCCCTACCTGCTCCTTAATGACCTGTCTCTGTACTGTCTAACCCCTACCTGCTCCTTAACGACCTGTCTCTGTACTGTCTAACCTCCTACCTGCTCCTTAACGACCTGTCTCTGTACTGTCTAACCCCTACCTGCTCCTTAATGACCTGTCTCTGTACTGTCTAACCCCTACCTGCTCCTTAATGACCTGTCTCTGTACTGTCTAAGCCCTACCTGCTCCTTAATGACCTGTCTCTGTACTGTCTAACCTCTACCTGCTCCTTAATGACCTGTCTCTGTACTGTCTAACCCCTACCTGCTCCTTAATGACCTGTCTCTGTACTGTCTAACCCCTACCTGCTCCTTAATGACCTGTCTCTGTACTGTCTAACCCCTACCTGCTCCTTAATGACCTGTCTCTGTACTGTCTAACCCCTACCTGCTCCTTAACGACCTGTCTCTGTACTGTCTAACCCCTACCTGCTCCTTAATGACCTGTCTCTGCACTGTCTAACCCTACCTGCTCCTTAATGACCTGTCTCTGTACTGTCTAACCCCTACCTGCTCCTTAATGACCTGTCTCTGTACTGTCTAACCTCTACCTGCTCCTTAAAGACCTGTCTCTCTACTGTCTAACCCCTACCTGCTCCTTAATGACCTGTCTCTGTACTGTCTAACCCCGGACATCACAGTCTCTACAGGTGCATGTGACTCTTACAAATCCAACAAAACAGGTGTTCTGTCGGATGTGTTCCCTGTTAAAAAATACCACCAACGTTGTTGTGTGGCATTAACGTTTCTATTCTATTCCTAAAATAAGCAAACATGATTTGTTTTCGGTCTTGGTTTTATAAATCAGTAGTGTAGTACCCCCTAGGGTAGATGACACCGTACTGATACAAGCAGAGTGACAGAAGGACCCAATTAACTTTGACGGAACTTTATTCGCACAAAAACCGGACATGGAACACAAAGGAAGTCAAACTAAAAGGGATCGCTCCGACGCGGCGGCGCTCCTGTACGCTCCAACGCGGCGGCGCTCCTGTACGCTACGTTAATGAGCGGGGCGTGACCGGTTGTCATGGCGACTCCAGAATCTTGGCCGCTCCCACGCGAGACAGACGGTCCGCTTCCTCGTTACCCGCATAGCCCGCGTGACCCGGGATGTGGATCTGGAGGGAGAACCAGAGAGAGAGAGAACCAGAGAGGGAGAACCAGAGAGAGAGAACCAGAGAGAGAGAACCAGAGAGAGAGAGAGAGAGAGAGAGAGAGAGAGAGAGAGAGAGAGAGAGAGAGAGAACCAGAGAGAGAGAGAGAGAGAGAGAGAACCAGAGAGAGAGAGAGAGAACCAGAGAGAGAGAGAGAGAGAAAGAGAGAAGAGAGAAAGAGAGAAAGAGAGAGAGAGAGAGAGAGAGAGAGAGAGAACCAGAGAGAGAGAACGAGATTAAGAGAACCAGAGAGACGGACGGAGATTAAGAGAACCAGAGAGACGGAGATTAAGAGAACCAGAGAGACGGACGGATATTAAGAGAACGAGAGAGACGGAGATTAAGAGAACCAGAGAGACGGAGATTAAGAGAACCAGAGACAGACAGAGATTAAGAGAACCAGAGAGACGGAGATTAGGAGAACCAGAGACAGACAGAGATTAAGAGAACCAGAGAGAGAGAGAGAGAGAGAGAGAGAGAGAGAGAGATTAAGAGAACCAAAGAGAGAGAGAGAGAGAGAGAGAGAGAGAGAGAGAGAGAGAGACAGAGATTAAGAGAACCAGAGAGACAGACAGAGATTAAGAGAACCAGAGAGAGAGACAGAGATTAAGAGAACCAGAGAGACAGAGATTAAGAGAACCAGAGAGACAGAGATTAAGAGAACCAGAGAGACAGAGAGATTAAGAGAACCAGAGAGACGGACAGAGATTAAGAGAACCAGAGACAGAGATTAAGAGAACCAGAGAGACAGAGATTAAGAGAACCAGAGAGAGAGAGATTAAGAGAACCAGAGAGAGAGAGATTAAGAGAACCAGAGAGACAGACAGAGATTAAGAGAACCAGAGAGACGGACAGAGATTAAGAGAACCAGAGAGAGAGACAGAGATTAAGAGAACCAGAGACAGACAGAGATTAATAGAACCAGAGAGAGAGACAGAGATTAAGAGAACCAGAGAGAGAGAGATTAAGAGAACCAGAGAGAGAGACAGAGAGACAGAGACAGAGACAGAGAGAGAAAGAAAGAAGAAGAGAGAAAGAAAAGGGGGGAGATACATTTTTGATCCTTATTTCGACTTTAATTTGTAAAAAATACAAATAAAAATCGCAATACATGATAAATATTTTTTTAACATTTATTTAACTTTTTTCCACTTGGAAATGTAAAAAAATAAGTCATGCAAAAAGAAAAACAGTAAAAATTTATATTGAGAGAGCGAGAGAGAGAGCGAGAGCGAGAGAGAAGGCGGCGGAGGAAGACATGGAGAGGAAGTGAACGAGGGCAACAGGAGGAAGGAGAGAAGAGAGGGAGCAGTTGAGGAAGGGAGGGGAGAAGAGAAAGAGAGAAAGAGGGGGAGGATGTGAGGGTTCAGGACGCCGCGTTACCCAGACGACCTCCAGCTGGGCGTTTAGGCGGTCCAGCCTCTCAAAGTCATCCTTGTTGGTCACCTGACCTCCTGACTTCAGCCTCCAGCCGTTGGTCTTCCAGGTCTTCACCCAGGTGGTCACACCTGAACACACACACACACACACACACACACACACACACACACACTATTGGATACATGTTTATGTTTTAAATGTACCTTCCATGCTAAATGAGCCTCCCTGGCTGAGTTGTGGTACCAGAGTCTAGCGTTTGGAGGCTGGACTCTAGGAGATCTTGAGGTCCGGCCACATACCGTTGATGGTGAACTTGCTGTCGGTGTAGATGACCAGCTTCTTGATGTCCTGCTCCTTGGCCTGTTCCAGGGCTCTGCAGGCCGCCTGCCCCACAGCAGCACACAGTAAATGGACTGCCGAGTAAACCGACTGTGCTATACAGCACCTTCCTAACCTATTGGCCACCCAAAGCGCTTTACAATATTGCCTCACATTCACCATTCACACACTGACGGCAGCGTCAACCATGCAGGGCGACATCCCGCTCGTCGGGAGCACCCAGGGTGAGGCGTCTTGCTCAGGGACATCTCCACAGTCAGCTAGGAGGAGCCGGGGATCGAACCAGCAACCTTCAGGTTACCAGCCCACCCGCTCTACCTCCTGAGCTACTGCCACAGTAGGCACGCTGACCCAGCTGACCACACTAACACCTAGCCTGCCAACGGAGGTACTGCTAACCGCTGTCTTAACTAGCAGTTTGCCTGCTAACGGTTAGCATGCTATCCGCTAGTACCTCAACAGCACAGAATATGAATGTTGCATCGGCTCTCTGATTGGTCGAAAAAGAAAACCGTACCTGGATCTCGGCTCTCTGATTGGTCTGTCTTCCCCCCAGAGGATCTGCAACGTTCCTTCAGAATGAAAGAAGAATGTCAACAGCAGAAGCAGCTAAGAGGTGTGCGTGTGTGTGTGTGTTTACCCTGCATTCAATCCATCCCACTAGGGAACAGAGACGGGTGAAGAGAGAGGAGGAGAGAGGGAGGGAGCCTCACAGTGGATGGTTGGGTCCCCAGTAAACTCCGATCCCTGCCCGCGCCCCCTTCCGTCCGTTATTAGAACAGCATCCATCGGTGTAGACGACCACAGCATCCCCTGGTGGACACCGCAGGAACAACACCACAGACAGGTTTAAAAACACACTAAATCAGCTACCCCAAAAAACAAAACCTATTATCTCTGAAGCATCTACTGTATCCATTTGATTGGACCTTCAATTTAAAACAGCACTAATCTCCAACAACCACATATGCAAATCAGGGGGCCGCCAGCGGGGTCTGCCTCGCAGGTGGGGAACCACTGGATGAGAAGGAAACCCAGGGGGAGGTCTCACCCATGCGGGTGAAGCCGTCCCCCTCCTCCGAGGAGCAGGAGGAGGAGCAGCTGCTCTCTGGGGGAGAGCTCTCGACGGATCCCTTGAGCCTTTTGGAGGGAGACTCCGCCTCCTTGTTTGAGTAGCACCTCTTCTGGCCAATAGGGATGTAGTTGAGAGGCTCCGGCCCCCTCTTGGGAAGCAGGCTGAAGGACGCGCCACTGCTGGAGGCTTCGGGACACAACGCACAACACAGGATCGACTCAGTGGATTTTACGTGTGCCTGGAAATGCTTCGGTTTTTTAGGTCAAAAACAATGTTGTTCAGAATTGTAGACGTTTTAGATGTGATTATTATCTACAGGTTGTCCTTCATTTTCGAGGAATCTATTCATCTATACAAACAGAATTAACCATATTGTTCATCACACATCCTCTTTCACAACAAAGTTTTCTGGATTTAACAATAATCCCACAATGCATAGTGTTCCAACTGTGCTCCTATGTATAGCCTGTCCTACCGTACAGCTACAGAGCCCTATAGAGTCTGTCCTACCATACAGCTAGAGTACAGAGCCCTATAGAGTATGTCCTACCATACAGCTAGAGTACAGAGCCCTATAGAGTCTGTCCTACCATACAGCTACAGTACAGAGCCCTATAGAGTCCGTCCTACCATACAGCTACAGTACAGAGCCCTATAGAGTCTGTCCTACCATACAGCTACAGTACAGAGCCCTATAGAGTCTGTCCTACCATACAGCTACAGTACAGAGCCCTATAGAGCCTGTCCTACCATACAGCTACAGTACAGAGCCCTATAGAGTCCGTCCTACCTTTGACAGGGGTGGGCACCGCTGCTGGCTTCACTCCTCTGAAGAAGGCCCAGGCGTCTTTCTCTGAAGCAAACTTCTTATAAATCGCACACGGGAACTTCTCCACCTGGCTCCTGCACTCATCCCTAGACCAGGGAGGGAGATAGGAATCCACTCAGTTCAAGTTATCAGGGATTTGGTTCTTGTTCATCACATTGTAAACAATCACAGACCCACGGTCTATGGACAAGTGTAGGATCGCTGGGTGTCTAGCTTGTTGGACATGCTTCAGATAACTGCTTGGCTCAGGGTAAAATCAGTAGTAGGTATAGATATACAATAAAACAAATAGATACATGTGTGCGTATCTCTCTGTGTGTGTGTGTGTGTGTGTGTGTGTGTGTGTGTGTGTGTGTGTGTGTGTGTGTGTGTGTGTGTGTGTGTGTGTGTGTGTGCAGGGGCGTTGCGAGGTAGTGTGGGGGCCCCAAGCAAGAATTCTTAGGGGGCCGATTGTTGACGGGGGGGGGGGGGGGGGGGGTTCGGAGCGATTGTTGACGGGGGGGGGAGGTATGGAGCGATTATTATTATTATTTTTTTTTTTGGGGGGGGGCTTTTGGGGGCCCTAGTAGTGGCCCGGGGCCCCAAGCAATTGCCTGGTATGCCTAATGGGACGCGGCGCCTCTGTGTGTGTGTCATTATGTATGTGTGTGTGTGTGTGTCCCACTCACCAGCTGGTGTACACTCCGGGCTTGGTGCCCTTGTGCACCGCGTAGAAGAACTTGCCCTTCCCCACCATGTCGTCGGCCGCGCTGCACACCGTCCTGCGGACAACCTTACAGAGAGCGGTCCATCTGAACATCAGTCCTCCACCCTCAGCGCCCGGCCCTCTGCACTGGAGGGCTGCCACACATGTTGTTGTGCCTCTGGTCTCTGCGTTTACTGTTTACAGCGCAACTCACCGCCTGGCGTTAATAAAGACCCAACAAAGGGCGTACTGTTGGACAAACACACCTTGCACGACCTGACCTGACCTTCGAGTGTCAAATATACTTATGAACACAGTTGTGAAATGTATATACTGAAGATAGCTCTGTAACGGGCTGTCTTCCTGTCACCATTAGTGGAATCTGCGGCAGCCAAACGCAAAATATATCTACTCACTACTTCCGGGTTCCCATGATTCTCGAGGAGGATGAATTGAACTCTCGCGATGTTCCGGCCTCTTCCTTGGCCGTCGTTGACAGAGGTTGGTCATGCTATTTCTCCGAGGATACGAGCTTCTATGTTTTAATGTGTGAAACAAACATTAAATCGCCATATTTTTAGATTGTACGTTATCTCGGGGCACTGATGCCTTTGATTACCTAATGTTTGGTGGTGGATGGCCGTTGTGTGTTTGTTATTAGGGGATAGTATTGTGGCTGGGGGTGGACGGGTTGTGGCTCCAGGGTCGGTCGTCCGAGGCCCCGCATTGGTTACCTCTGTATACCTGCTGGTTAAACGCCAGACCCGCACTGCTCTTTTTGATAGTAGACTTATTGAATTAGTTAATGGGTGCGTGTCGTCTAGTGGCTGTAGTGTTTCCCACTGTTAAAACGCTAGCACCGAAGGTACTGTTAGCATCAGGCTAGCGCGTCCAGGTGAACTACGACTATTGTCCCTCTATCCCAGACACGTGGACCTTAAAAACGCTGATCGAGGCATGTCGTTATGTTGGTTCTCTGCCAATTTAATTTATCGGTTGTTGTGCGTTCCACATGTACGTTACCATCACTGTTAGCTCTTTGCTAACCCACCGTGGGGCCAGCGTGCTGTGTTGGGCTGAGGCTCATAGTGACCTGTTCCATCTATTCAGACTGTTGGTTCACGGTGAGCTAATCCACCTTTCCTTCTGCAGACATAAAGGCCATGTTCAGTACAAGCGCCAAGATCGTCAAGCCGAATGGCGAAAAGCCAGACGAGTTCGAGTCTGGGATCTCCCAGGTAACGTTCACTACGTGTTAGACGAATCAGCCTTTCATCTTCATCTGTGTGTCCAGCATGTCGGTTAAAGTTTGTAGTCAATCATCGGACATCAAATGTCTCATCCCATGTGATGGCATTATTGTGTGTAAAACTATGTTTCATGACTTTGTTTAATGTGTTTAGGCTCTTCTCGAGCTGGAGATGAACTCCGACCTCAAGGCTCAGCTGAGAGAGCTGAACATCACCGCTGCAAAGGTACAAGCCCTGGAATAAAGTTGAATTGGTAACGATTGAATAGTACTTGAGGTGTCTGGGGTATCCCGATCAAACGTGTAGTTTGCATGCAATGCTTCATGAACTATATTCAAAGTATTGCACATGTCTACTCGTATTTCTGCTTTCGTTCAAAATGGTAAATCGGCCGCTCTGTTCGCTCTGTTCTATTTTTTCTTTGGAACAAAATCGTTAATTTGTTATGTTTAAAATAGGTGACTTTATCAATGTTTGTAACCGACGTGGACATCCTGTGAGTAGCTCTTGCATGGCTCTGTCCTTGTGGCGTATGGGAGCGTAGCGCTATGCTGTGACGTACATTCCCGTTCCACGACGTCGGAGAGCAAGCTCAGTCCCCGGCTCTCGGGCCGGTGAGGACGGGCGTTCTGTATATTCCTATAACTTCCTAGAGCCTTCTGGGCCGTGACTGGGGAGCTAAACCATGCAGGGCACAATCATTCATCCGTTAATGAAACGGTTGAATTTGAGTACGACGGCCCTTGATAAAAATTTTTGGTTTTGGGTTTTCAGGAAATTGATGTTGGAGGCAGCAGAAAGGCCATCATCATCTTCGTTCCCGTACCTCAGCTGAAGTCCTTCCAGAAGATCCAGGTGCGGCTTGTGAGGGAGCTGGAGAAGAAGTTCAGTGGAAAGCACGTGGTCTTCGTCGCACAGGTGAGGAACCCGTTCTCTGACCTGGGTCAGTGGCTCGGGTCCGCCGGCCGCTGCACCCCGGCAGGCGGAGGGCTTCAGTCCTGCCCCACAAGCTGCTTCTGGGTTGGAATTGTCATTTTAGTTTGCATACAATGCTTCATGAACCACATTCAAAGTATTGCAAAGTTCTAATTCGGTCGCTCTATTCCTTCACTTTCTTTCTTTGAACAATCTTTGTCATGGTTGATATGGGTGACTTTCAAAGTTTGTAACCGACGTGGACATCCTGTGAGTAGCTCTTGCATGGCTCTGTCCTTGTGGCGTATGGGAGCGTAGCATAATGCTGTGACGTACATTCCCGTTCCACGACGTCGGAGAGCAAGCTCAGTCCCCGGCTCTCGGGCCGGCGAGGACGGGCGTTCTGTATATTCCTATAACTTCCTAGAGCCTTCTGGGCCGTGACTGGGGAGCTAAACCATGCAGGGCACATGCTTCCATCTTTATCAACAGGCACTTGCATTTTTTCCCCAAATGCACCCTCAAACTACACACTTTTGTCCATTGCTTAAAGTGGACATCCTGTCCTTCTAAGACGTGTGCCATTTTGTCTGAGGGTGGTTGACGGTGCTAGTTGATATGTCATCTCAGTATTGTTCTTTTTCCTCAGTTATTGGGCTAACATGCGCCTTTTCTATTTCTCCAGAGGAGGATCCTGCCCAAGCCCACCAGGAAAAGCCGCATCAAGAATAAGCAGAAGCGTCCCAGGAGGCAAGTCGAAACCCGATTAGTAGCTTAGTCTGTGATGGAACTTGCATTGTGTTGCTACTAAACCATTGTTGTAACCGACGTGGACATCCTGTGAGTAGCTCTTGCATGGCTCTGTCCTTGTGGCGTATGGGAGCGTAGCGCTATGCTGTGACGTACATTCCCGTTCCACGACGTCGGAGAGCAAGCTCAGTCCCCGGCTCTCGGGCCGGTGAGGACGGGCGTTCTGTATATTCCTATAACTTCCTAGAGCCTTCTGGGCCGTGACTGGGGAGCTAAACCATGCAGGGCACAACCAAATCTGGATGTTTATAATATTTTTTGTATCCATCTTTTGTGTAATTGTCATTTCTGATAGCTCATAACCTAAATGAAGTGGTATCCCTGGAAAGGGTTTAAAGGGATGTACCCTAGTCTTTGTGTAGATAACTGTTGGGACTGAAGGCCAGTGTTTGGTAGTAGTTCTTGAATGGTATCTACAGGTTTTAAAAGTGTCCAGACATCATTATCTACTGACGGACCACCGCCCTAGTTGTAACACCGTACTATGATAATTCTACCTCGTAGGGAACGGTCACCCCAACTTGGTTATCCTCTCAACGGGCCTACCAGTGGGTTAAAAGTATTTGCTTTAATCCGGATACGGGTTTTATGTTTATCGATACTGTATAAATTCCTTGGCTGACATAAGTGCCCCCATGACATTATGGGGAGCGGTAAAAGCCCTTCAGGACTTGGGTTCCTCAAAACAAACGGTGTGGTAACCAGAGACCAAACAAGTGGGCTTCATCGGCCACGTCTCTGGCCGGGTGGATCATGGCGGCTGTCAGACGTGGCGGTGGGACGTGGTGTGGCCTGCGTGTTAACTAACCCGTGTAAACTAACCCGGGCCGTCTCCCACGGCTAACCGGAGCAGCGCTGGTCCGTCGTTAACGTGCTCTGTGCCCCTACAGCCGTACCCTGACCTCCGTGCATGATGCCATCCTGGAAGACCTGGTGTTCCCCAGCGAGATCGTGGGCAAGAGGATCCGCGTGAAGCTGGACAGCAGTCGGCTGATCAAGGTGCATCTGGACAAGGCGCAGCAGAACAACGTAGAACACAAAGTGAGTTCCCATGACAACCCGCGTGTGTGTGACCGACGTGGACATCCTGTGAGTAGCTCTTGCATGGCTCTGTCCTTGTGGCGTATGGGAGCGTAGCATAATGCTGTGACGTACATTCCCGTTCCACGACGTCGGAGAGCAAGCTCAGTCCCCGGCTCTCGGGCCGGTGAGGACGGGCGTTCTGTATATTCCTATAACTTCCTAGAGCCTTCTGGGCCGTGACTGGGGAGCTAAACCATGCAGGGCACATGCCTCCATCTTTACTAGGTAGTAGACTCGTTGAGATATGACCTGGACACCAAGATGTGCACGAGATTAGGGGATGTTAAATGAAGAAGGTTGTAAACTAATCATTGCATATTACAGTATGATATTGCTAGGGATATTGCACTGTACATGTACTGCATACTGCTGTTGGTGTGGCATGTATATGTACTGCGTACTAGTGTGACCGTGAGGTGGGGACAGTGTAAAAGCAGCAGTGTGTTCCTTGGCACTGCAGCGTGCCCGGTGTGTGACGTTTCCTCCGTTGTGCTTGCAGGTGGAGACCTTCTCAGGGGTCTACAAGAAGCTCACAGGCAAAGACGTTGTGTTTGAATTCCCGGAGTTCCAGCTGTAACATGCAAATGACTAAATAAATTTGTTTACTGTTGGTGACGTTTGAGAGTAATCTTTGAGTGTGTGATAGCAAACTGGCCTGCCCTCAAAGGGGAAATAATAAGCTATAGTTTTAAAACAACTCCTAAAAAGGTGGAGTTAATATGTTTGATAATATTAATCTACATTTAAATGATGTTTTTTGTTAAATCTTTTTTTCATTGAACTTCCTAATTTTCTCGTATTCTATGGTTAGATTTGCCGTCCACGAATGGTCCAGTCAGAATTAGGCATTCAACAAAGCAGTAAAATTACACGTGAATGAACCGTTACCGATCGGGTGCGTTCCAGGTAAGCCATTTTTTCACCACTTTCTACCCTTAAGTGCAGTCGAACCCGCAATTCACTACCCGTGAACTCTCCAGATCGATGTACTCCCAGTTACAGCTCGTAATTTACTGGCTAAAAAGAGTTCCTTGAACGCAGTTTTCCTGGGGTAGGAATGACGGGTATAGTTAGGTAGTTTTTGCTGCGTTATGGGTATTGGGTAATAAAGGTTGCAACTGTTTTGGTTGGGGTTAGTGTTACTTCGTGTGTAGGGGCAGACTTGCCAATGTCCCTATAATTCCGTGGCTGATATTTTGGAAGTGGAATAGAACAGCTTTAATCGGTTGTTATCCTGGTATGGCTGAGTAATAAAGTGCCTGGTACATTGTTTATAAAGGCCCTACCGAGGATAAATAGGATGGTCCTATGGTGAGTTAGAATCCCAAATGAAACGTTCTGAGTACGCAGTATGGATACTCAAGAGTTGCTAACGCCCCCATCCCCCTCCTAGTGGCAAGAACATGAATAGACGTTACATTCAAGAAGGTTGTCCCTGAAGCGCATCACATTGCCTGTTAAAACTGGCGTAGGCTTCGTCCTTGGACAATTTATCCTACATTTTCAGGGCCCAGTTTTTCAAAAGCCATCCAGTGGGATCACGGATATGATAGAATCTTGTAAAGATTTTTTCCAAAACCAGGAATTCCGAAATATCAAATCACGTAATCAAATATATACTTATATTTTATCTGGATCTAACCTGCCCTTTGGGTTTTCCAAACTTTGAAGTCGTTTTGGATCTGATTGATCCCGAAAAAAAAAAAAGGATTATCCTGTTTCTTTATAAACTGGCATTAAAGTTAGATGGATCAGGTGGTCCTGGATAGCGTAACATGGGATCTCCACATTTTTTTTAAAAAACGGGGCCCACAGGATTCAATTTGGTCCATACCATATTTGGGCCCCGGGAATTGTTGTTAAATTCTGACTTTAAAGTCTGAATTCTGAATTTGAACTGTCTTCTGGTTTATTGTCAGAAAAGCCCCGACCTTTTGTAACAGTTCAACCTCAGTTTAACTCATACCAGTGAGTATTTAATCCCAAACGAAAGGATTAAACACATTTTGGCTATGCTTTAGCTCTTAAAGTAGAAATAAATTGTTTATAACTTAACCTTCTATCTGAGTTAGACAAAACTTTTGTAAATGTAGTATTATGTTGGATATTATCCATGATTATATTATCCACCGTCTGATGTTTTTGTGTGTTAAATCCTTTCCAAGTCAAATAAATCAATACTCCATACTCGCGTTGCATATTTTTAGATGGGGAGTATAAAAATGCATTTAGAGCACTATATCTGTTAACCCGGAAGGTTAAACTTACTCAACATCAGATGGTGAAACTTGATAAGTTCAATTGATAAGTTGCGGTCCCCAAAACTAAGTTCTCACTGGTAGAAGATGAAGGTACTTGTATACACTGATGTTCTTTGTTTCACAACACATGAGAGCCTGAGTTTTAAAGTTGTAATAATCATTGAATGCAAAAAAGCAGAAAGCAAGATCAAGATTCATTCCTCAGGTGGAGAGCTGGAGGGGGGGGGGGGGGGGGGGGGGGGGCATGTGTCTCCAGATGTTGGTGTTTGTAGTGTAGGCCTGCTGCTCTCCTCAGAGGACAGGACCTGTAGGATTGGAAAGCTCAGTATGAAGAACGGTTTGGTGGCCAACAGGTTCTATTAGTAGGCTAGAAGGCTAAACTCTAGAAGGCTAAATCCACATTGTAGGAAACGTTGCTTACATTCACACGTATAAGCCACTTCCAGGTACTTGAAGGTTCCTGGGCAGGGATCCTGAAACACTGAGTTCACCGCAGAGACGCTACAACTGCTTTCACCGTTACACCTGTGCAGACACGGTTGTTAACTCCTCTCACCAATCTGGAAGTCACCAAGTGACCGCTCTTCATTTGCTATGAATGTACGTCTTAACAGGGAGAGGAATCAGGCTCAGTACCTTTCAGCTACAACTCTGTTCGCAGTACGAGTAAAGCAGTCGATTTTATTGGATGTCCCGGGAGGAGCATCTTGTGTACAGGTGATTCGGTCGGCGCGCCCATAGAACGCTCCAATGAGCGCTATCGTCTGGCCGTTGTCTGGGTGGGGAGCAGACAGGAAGAGAACCTCACATGTGAACTTGCAGGTGGAGATGAAACATGAGTCTTGATTGTGGAGCACATTGTGATACAGCGGTGGTGAATCCTACCACAGGAGAGTTCCGCCTCCTTATTCTCACAGGCGACGACATGACCTGCACATGGAGGCTGGTTAGACATCACACTCACACACATGGAGGTCCAGTGTTGCAATACTTCACAGAGTGACAGGACTCACGTGCAGGGAGGCAGGTGTACGTGGTTTGGATGTATTTGTAGGTGTCAGGGCAGGTGTCGCCACCGAAGATCTCTTTGTCCACCTCACAGACTTTCGTACCGTTACACCTTAACCAGGAACACACATCACTAATAAGACGAGAGATACAAATACCTGCAAGCAGACAACACTGTCTGGGCACCAAAACACATTGTTCTCTACTCAACTTTAATGTCAATTTACTCATCTTAACTGAAACTAATTCTTGTGATCGGGGATCACATTCCCCAAGAGATTGAAGGCGGCAGTACAACGTTACAGAGGGCCGCTGTAGGTTAGGGGAAGGCCTCAACACTGATAGTCACCTGTTAGCAAGGGCTTCCCGAGCGCCTGCAGCGTTGGCCGACTGTCCTGAAGCTGTGCCTTTATTGCAGGTCGCTCTGTAGGCCACTGTGAGCACACTGACCACTTCTTGAACTGAGGGAAAGATTAGAGATTCATTTATCAATCCATTTCATTTGTCAGTGGGTTAGCAATTTTTCAGTTAGTTATTAGTTAATGGGTAATAACAGAACACTCGTCTTGGAGTTGTCTGGAGTGAGTTACAGTGGCTGTCCCTTCTTTGCCCTGAAGTCCCCGAGTGGCTCCAGCAGGGGGGGACTGGCTATCGGGAGGTTCGGGAGATTTCCCGAACGGCGGTTTCAGACTGAGCCGGTGTGGGTACCGGATTGACTCGGCTGCCAGATTGACACTTGACGTATCGACACAAGCCAACGGACAAAACCCGGAAGGGTTGTTTATAAACGGGGCTCAATCATGGACATAAAAAGAAGGCTCAATCCGTTTTGGTTTTGATTTCATTGAACGCAGCCCGTTCTTTCGCACAAACAAAGCCATTGGAAACACGTCTAAAAGCACTGATGAATGCATATGTAACCCAGTTCCTGTTAGGGACTCTTATTCTGAAGGAGGAGAACGGAAGTGTCTGCGTGTGGGTCGCTGTTTTGACTCTGTGTTGGGAGCGCTGGAAATAAAGTGGATCGCCCTGTTCAGTGAACGGAGTTAACTGATTCTTCTTTTATGTACAACCCAAGTATATGCAACAATAATTTGTACCTTAGATTGTTATTCATAGATTAGAAAACAAAGGAGATTGTTAATACTTGGGAATAACATGGGAATGAATGAAACGTTAATAAATATATATATTAACTAGATGCCCTACGGCGGCGTCTAGAACGTCACCATAGGCCGCCATCTTACCACAGTAAAGCTTTCTGGTGGAATCTGTTCAGCGGACGTAAATCAGTTATCTGCACAAACGCTAATACTCTTATCTCGCTGAAATCTTGACGGATTTAGAAACGGTTTGGTTTCTTACAAACTTTTGCTTTTTCTGAGTTTTAGTAGACCATATATTGATTTAACATAAATAACATGAATACCTTGTGCATGTGTGTATTTATTGCACCTATCTGTTCTGTTTAATATAATTACATAAATACTAGAGCTGTCAGTTAAACGCGTTATTAACGGTGTTAACGCAAACCACTTTTAACGGCGTTAATTTTTTTAACGCGCGATTAACGTAAATTATTTTTTGTAAAAAAAGAACCCCCTTTTTTTTTTTTTTTTTTGGGCTCAAAACAAAGAAGCAGTAGCCTGACTGCTATGTTCAAGGCATATCTTTGTATGTTCATCGTTTAATTGCATTATAGGCTTTTTTTTTTGTACCGTCCTGTTTTGATCAGTATATGCCAATGTTGTTATCAATAAAAAAACATTTGCACAAGGCAAGCCGATGCACTTCTCCATGTTGATGAGAGAATTAAAATGAGAAAAATGAATGGGACAAATAATTCAAGGGATATATTTAGCATAGAAAAAAAAAAGATTAATCGCGATTAATCGTGAGTTAACTGTGGCATTAATGCGATTAATCGTGATTAAATATTTTAATCGCTTGACAGCCCTAATAAATACATCTCTGTAAAGGGTGGGGATTTCAACATGCAGCCTTTCTTGATGTATATTTGTAAAAGGAAATCTTGTACATATTTTAGAACATTATTCCATTTTTCTTAGAACCTAACACTTATTCATAAGTATGTACTGTCATACCTACATCTCTGACGTTTATAACAAACCAAACCGTTTGAAAATCGGTTGAAAATTGAGCAAGTTATGGTTATTTAAAAGGCAGCGGCTATTCGTACGGCGACCGAGCTTGTCACGTGACCGCACTTGACCTATCAGTCTGCTCGGCGCTAACCCTAACCCTCTCACAGAACCCTCTCCATACACCGCAGCATCAAATCCCACTTCACCACCACACAGCAACAACACACACCACTCCAACCATACAAAATCATCTCCGCATACAGGAAAAACAAAAATCTCAAGGATCTCCTGGTCACCTCCACCTTCTCCCGCAAACCCACACAACCACCACCGTCTATTACACATTTTTCAAACCACACAAATCCATCACAAACCCACACAGCCACACCACTCTACCCATTCTTCACCCCCCATGTATTGATTCCCCCAACACGGTTTACATAATAACATGCACACACTGTCACAAACATTACATCGGGGAAACAAAACACACCATGGTCATCCGTTTAAGACAACACCTTCACAACATCAAACTCCAGCACCTACAAACCACACTGGTCAGACACTTTGCAGAGCACTCCGTCACTCACCTCACCATCGCCGGATTGGAGTCTGACCCCAGATGGACCACCCCACAACGCAGACGCATGGAGCACCAATGGATCACCCGCTTACATACACTTGCACCCACAGGTCTCAATGAGAAATCGTGAACCCCAGCATACATCCACCACAACCAGCATACACACATCTCCCATTACACTTTTACTACACCCACCTACACAACTGTTTTGTACACATCCACCCCTTGCCATCCATTACACTCCCAACACTAAGTATCCATGCCACATTCATCTTACAGATCCATCATACACCCACTACACATCTATCATTCATAATACACCTGTTACACACTCATTACATTCTCATTACACACTCATTACAACCACCACGAACACTCCCAAACCATCACACACCCACACTATAACCACTACCATTACACATTCACCACATTCCCCTCCTTCACATTATCTATCATCCGCACACATCACACACAAGTTACACCTATTACACCTCTTACACATTCATTATTCACAACACACCTATTACACATTCACCAGTTTTTACACATGCATTACACCCACTCCTTATTTACTACACACACAATCAACAGATGCACATTTATTATACATCCATTCCACACATACAATCACTAGGTGCCTCCTCTTACACGGTCATCCTAAAACTAGTTACATTCACCACACATTTCACCCACACCTAGACCACACCTCACACACGGTACAAT
This sequence comes from Gadus macrocephalus, assembly GCF_031168955.1. Lineage (NCBI taxonomy): Eukaryota > Metazoa > Chordata > Actinopteri > Gadiformes > Gadidae > Gadus > Gadus macrocephalus. Next base: position 1,777,505 of record NC_082402.1, read on the forward strand.
AGGCCAGCTGCAACTGCGACCACACAGTCTACCCCAACCATTACCCTATCACCTAACCCTAACCATAACCTGCCGTGAAAATAGACAAATGCAGTATTTTTACGGCGCGCCGTACGAATAGCCTAATTGCTATTCTTACGGTCGCCGTACGAATAGCCACTACCTATTTAAAAAGTACATGAATCACTACCAACACAATGTTATTGGTGAGAAGCTTACTGTGGTAAGATGGCCGCCAGTGGTGACGTTCGACTCCATTGGCCAGCACCGCGGACGAGGCATCTAGTTAATATATATATATCTATTAATCCGACACCCACACCGGCGGCCGCCATTTGTCCTTTTTTTGTTATTATTTTATTTTTTAAGAAAATAAAAAATAATAAAAGTCACTTGGGCTGGCCTGCTGGATATTCGCAAACAGCGCGAAACGGAGCTCTGGCCTGGCGGTAAAACGGGGCCGATGTATAACCTCAATTTAGTGTGGGTTTCACGTTTATACAGTGTATCGGTGCTAAGCGAGCGGCCGAACGGCCCTCCCAAATCGAACTGCTCTGCGTTCTGTCAAATCTGATTGGCTCAGCCTGACACACGGCCCGGGAGGTCCATGGGCCCAGGTCACTTAACTTACTTTCCGGTTTACCTCCCTCTGAAGTCACTGAAAAAGACGAAAATTTCGTAAAGGAACAGTACACAGCAGCATAGATATGACAGATTTGGCAATACAATAATGACTTGAACTCTTAAACTCATTAATATTAGCCTTACATTAAATGCATTTTATTTCTTTGTCTTTCATTTTGTTATTTTCTTTGTATTTAAAGGGTCATCCCATTTAATGTATTGGAAAATTAGAATTATTTGTTACTTGTCATTTTCATGCAAATGTAGCTCTACAGTCAACACAGGCAGATTCAGGGTCCATCAAAGGGGAAGCTGAGCTAGCTACCGAGATGAGGGATTTCATTGTATTGATTTGTATTTTCTTCCACCCTCAACAACGCCCCTGAAAAGGTATGCGCATCTATGAAACCAATGATGGTATAAACAGAAAGGGGCTCACATGCTGTAAGAAAGACAACTCTCTGTTCTGCTCAGTATGTTTTGCCTATGCAAAGCCATCTGCACTAATTGGAACCTTTTCAGCCTTGATACAGAGTTTTGCTTATTTGCTTATAAAATATTTGCCTGTGATCCTCACGCAATTCTAACCACACACACATCCCAACATTGAGATGTATTTGCAATGCGAATATCCACGGTCCAGGACTAGTTTATATTATTTTACATAGTGGCATACACATGCTATTCTCGCTGTCTCATGAAAGGCCTCTCCATCCCAAAGTCCTGGGCCAGATTTTTGTCATAACGGGCAGTGTTGGGGAGTAACGGAATACATGTAGGCTACCGGTGTTACGTATTCAGAATACAAATTAGTGTATTCCGTTACCGTTACAATTTAAATAGTTGGTATTTAGAATAGGGGGAGAGCCGGGTCGATTGAAACACTTTTCAGTTAAACGTCTTTTTCAAAGATGACGTTACGTATACAAATAATTTTAACATTTGATCAACAACTCACATGTGTGTTATCTTTGTTACAAGTGTAATTTAGTAAGTTGACATCTGTTTCAAACGCCCCACCTAGTCGGGACGTTTGAAACACACATGCGGGACAAATGAAACAGCATATTTTAAAAATAAACTAATGAACTTACTCTTGTTTTTATGCTATATACCGGACAACATAGTAGTGTACTCATCATTGCTAAAATTGCACATAATTCCGCATAATATAAATAGGTTAAAATATATTTTTGGCCCGTGCGTAATTGTGCGTAATTGTCAAGATGCACATTTCAATTAAAACTCACCTTTCTTCTTTTGGACGACTAAATTTGCATTAAATTTACTTATTTCCCTGTCCTAAGTCATGTTTAAGGATACACAGTTAAACATCCTTTTATTTATTTTAAACAAAAACTACCACGTCAACCGGATAACATGACTCCTGTTGCGTTTGAAACAAGTGTTTCAATCGTCCCGACAGCGACTACTGACACTTAAACCTTTTTTACCTCTAAACTTCAAAACTCTGACATTGCACACTTTAACACAGGTTTAAGTAGGCTACTAATTCATCTGTTGTATAGTCATATTATTATGGCATGAAACAAAGAACACAATAGCCTATTTATCACAAAAAAATTACCGCAGGAAGGATTTTAGTTAGCGGTCTCGAAAACAGGTTTGGGGGATAACATTTGAACGGTGGGACGTCATTACACGAAATTGTAGTGGGGTTGGTCAGTTTTGCGTGCTGAAAGTAGTGACGAAAATTGACGTGAAAGCTTTGCGTGGTTTTCGAGGAAATCGCTGTGCTTCAATCGTCCCGTGTTTCAATCGACCCGGCTCTCCCAGTTAGGCCTACATCGTTGAAATTAATGGATCACATGGCGATACTTCTCTGTTTCACAAGTTTATTCGTGCTTTCACACCAACAGCATTTAGCGCGCACTAAACGAGTTTGGTCCCTTGGTCCCGTGCGGTTGCGTTGGTGTGAATGCAACCACCTCACTTTGATGCGCACCAAATCAGCCGGGCGAGATCCTCCCTGAAGTGGTCTCTCGATTCGCTTCCAAACGAACCCCGGTCCGGTTCGCTTGAGATGTGAAAGCGAACGCACCTCGGCCCAATCCAGTTCTAAAAAACATACGCCTCTTTGGACTTAACAGGCACCCGCTCAGCCGAGCGCATTATGGGAATAGACTATCTGCACATTGTCGGACCGTCCAACCCGGTATCACGCCAAAGCGTGAAATATATACGTTGGTCCTACTCGCAAGGCGTGTTCAGTGTCACGCTTTGCCTGACCAAAGCGTGAAGGGTACACGCTTTCTTCCGCCAATGTAAACGAATGGAGGAATAGCACCAACAGGGGGCGAGATGTTCTCCCAGCATTTGGGGATATGGTTCCGTAGCCTATATTAATCTTATTATCTGAATGAGAAATGCAATGTTTTAGGACAGATTCATCATTAAACGTGTTTCTAATAATATTTCTAGCCAGAAATATACTTTTTACTTGCATAATCTTCAGTCAGTGAATGTGTCTTATCTTTAGTTTGATAGTTATTAGGACGGTTTTATGGTCTCACTAGCATGTTTCAACGACGTCAGGTTGCTAGGGACGCGACGATCTAGTTGCGGGCCAGCAGAGGCATGACATAAATAGAATTTGGCCTGTTACCAAATAATAATAAATAATAATACATTTAATTTAGAGGCGCCTTTCAAGACACCCAAGGTCACCTTACAGAGCATATAGTCATCATTCAAAACTATGTAAAACAGACTAGGAATAAAAGGAAAACAGAGGTTAAACATGAATAATAATAATAATTAATAACACTCAAAGACGCCTAAAGTGAAGGGGGGACCTCACTAACCACCACAAATGTAACCTAAAGATCAGACACATTCACTGACTGAAGATTATGCAAGTAAAAAGTATATTTTCTCGCTAGAAATGTTATTCGAAACACGTTTAATGGTGAATCTGTCCTAAAACATTGCATTTCTCATTCAGATAATAAAGATTAATATAGGCTACGGAACCATTTCCGCAAATGCTGGCAGAACATCTCGCCCCCTGTTGGTGCTTCCTCCATTCGTTTAGATCGGCGGAAGAAAGCGAGTAGGCCTACCCTTCACGCTTTGGTCAGGCAAAGCGTGACACTGAACACGCCTTGCGAGGTGGACCAACGATTCTATCTCACGCTTTGGCGTGATAGCGGGGTTGCACCGTCGGGTTAAAATGAGTCGTGGCTCAACATGGAGCAAAGAGGAGACGGAATGTCTATATTGGATATATTGACAGACACCCACATAAAACGTATGCCTCGAAACACACATAACCATGTCGATGCAATTGACACATTCAGCTCCAGGATGAGGGAGAAGGAGTTTGACCGGTCCGCAACTGTATGAAACAAATCAGCACTAACGAGTGCAGCCTGCTGAATATGATTATTTACTTTCATCAACACTTTCCTCCGCTTTTTTCTTTATCTTTACCGCTTTACCCCGCCCCAGACGTTTTTGTCCAATTATTTGACGATCTTTGCACACATGTGCGTTGTTGACTAATTCTGGGGGGAAAAAATAATATTTAGGGCATGTGACTCTCTTGCTCTCGCTCTCGCTCGCTCTCTCTCTCAAGGTGATTTTATAGGCAACAACTTGGCAGATATATTCAAGTGAATATTTCACGGAGGGGCGGCGCCCTAGCGCCCCCTATTGACCCACCGCCACTGGGCAACACCTATGCAAACATGCTAGATGAAATAGCAAATTCTGTACAGAAACAGAATATTTTATGTCTATCTATTTTCCCACTTTTAAAAGCTAAGTAAATAAGGAAACTGAAAAGGGAAAATTGGTCAATTTGTCTGTTGATCATATCTTTTGCATAAACATACCCTAGTCTTTGTTCCTCTAAAGCAAATTATGTAAAATACTGCACTTTCAGTGAGACTTCGGCCTTACGAATTCAGCAAGTTGGAAGGGAAGAACACACCGGAAAAGGCCTGTTTAGTAAGCAGGATTGGGCAGCAGTAGCTCAGGAGGTCGAGCGGGTTGGCTGGTAACCTGAAGGTTGTTGGTTCGATCCCCGGCTCCTCCTAACTGAGTGTCGAGGTGTCCTTGGGCAAGGCACCTAACCCTGACTGTTAGCTCCCGACGAGCTGGCTGTCGCCTTACATGGTAGACTCCGCCGTCGGAGTGTGAATGTGAGGCATTATTGTACAGCGCTTTGGGTGGCCAATGGTTAGAAAAAGCGCTATATAAATGCAGTAAGGAGATTGATTTGATTTCGCATTCCTACACTTAAAAAATGCAATTCAATGTGGAAGTAATCCAAGTATTTACAATACTATACTCAGAATGCGTGATGTAACGGAATATGCTACATTTTACATTTTTGGGCATGTATTCTGTATTCTGCAACTGGATACGTTTTAAAAGTATCCTTCCCAACACTAATAACGGGTTTTCTTACCACAACTCAGTCGCTGTTTGTTTTTCCCACAAGTGATGGTTATGTTCTCTGTGGAAATAGAGGATATAGGCTTGAGAGAAGAGAACACACACACACACACACACACACACACACACACACACACACACACACACACACCTTACCTGCATATGTAAGACAGCAGACTGCCGCCAACACTAAAAAGGAAACCACATGTTTATCATCATCTGTAAAAACACTTATTTTGCTGTTTTGATCCAACAGCAATAAATCAAATCATCTGCTGCTTCTGAAAGCCAGAGAGTGAATGTAGTGGGGTCCCGGGTCCCAGAAGGTGTGACTCCATCACAGTACTTACCGAGCGCTGAGCGCAGGAGAGAGCTGAGCATGGTTCCAGAGGTGTTGGTGGGAGCTCAGCAGGGCTGCTAATGCTTCCCCCAAAGGGACACGGCTATTTATACAGAGAGGACTCAACAAGCCCCGCCCACACCCAGCGCCATGCAGGCAGGTGTGATGGTGACCTCACCAGAGAGAGGTCCAGGAAGGCTCTGCCTGAATGGAGTATACTTCCTATTGATTAATATTGTGTTCTTGTTTTTGGGATATGGCTTATATTATTAGCCATTAGTTAGCATGAACTCGTGAATGATCAACCTGAGGATCATAACCTTTATGTTGTTCTTGGAGTGAGTGAGAGCAGCATTAGTGCTACAGTCGAATGTAACCAAGTTCAATGGAGGCCTTTGTCTGTCAGGATCAACACATCATCTGGGCCAACGCAGCAGTGAAGAGCCACAGCACTTTTCCTTGTGCTGCCAATAAGGTCTTATCAAAGACAGAGAACATGTTACCGTCTTTACATTCTTTGTAAAAGAAAAATTACAACGTTTTATACGTTTTACCAGAGACCACAGAGGAAGTCCCCTCCAGTTTATTCCAACATATTTTCATATGATCATTTCTACACCGCTGAGATCAATCTTCATGGACTCGTAACTGTTTTAAGAGTTCCATGTTTTTCATTTTGAGAGAATATTTATTTGAAGGGATTTTATCATAGTGCATCCACTGTGTTGGATTAGTATCTCAGGGAAGGAAGAAGTCTGGCTATATAGATGAGATCGTGCTGAAACCAAACAGTAGCATGCTTTAATAATAAGGCTATAATAATAAGGCCTTCATAACCTCTGACCTCAGAAGGTTAACCTAGTCGACATTGAATGGTGTAAATGGTAGTTCTCACTGGTAGAAGATGAAGGCCTACTTGTATGCACTGATGTTCTTTGTTTCACAACACACATTGTTGCCATGGCGGCGGCGCACATAGTTGCAGCGGCCCGGAGCTCCCCAAACTGGCATGTTTTTTTTGTAATTTTTGGTAGCACTTAATATTATTTCACACGGCTTTTCACACTGCTTTCGGACCCAACAATGAAGTACAGCCGGAATTAACTTTTAAACTTTTTTTTTTTTTTACTTTTAAAGATCAACAACGCTCCTTTTCGCCAACTCCCAGCTGAATTCGCCATCCAGCGCTCCTGAGGCTGAGAAGCGGAGGAGAAGACGCTGTGCGCGGCTGCAGATCCGACTGGAACTGGCTTCACAGGGCACATCGAGAACGAGAACTGCTGCAGCTTGGTCTTTACGGAAACCTGGCTGGAGAAAAGACCCCGGACTCGGGCTGGATGGCCGCACTGCCTATCGAGCAGACAGAACAGCTGACATGGCTTTGTTGTCATGGCGGCGGCGGACATAGTTGCAACATAGTTGCAACGGCCCGGAGCTCCCAAAATCGGGAATGTTTTGTAGTTTTTGGTAGCACTTAATATTATTCCACACAGTTGTTGTTTTTTTCCACACTGCTCTCAAACCCCGACAATGAAGTACAGCCGAAATGCACTTTTAAAGCTCAACAACGCTCCATTTCGCCTCCCGGCGGACTTCACCATCCCAGCCGAGATCACCAGATCACCATCCAGCACTCCTGAGGCTGAGAAGCGGAGGAGGAGACGCTGTGCGCGGCTGCAGAAGAGGGGAAAACGCGGAGGTACGTGGGCTAGGCTCAAAGCGAACCCATTCAAACCCCCGCTTCCTACCATCTTTCTCTCAAATGTCCGTTCGATCCGCAACAAGGTGGATGTGATCCGACTGGAACTAGTTTCACAAAAACACATGAAGAACTGCTGCAGCTTAATCTTTTCGGAAACCTGGCTGGATAAAAAGACCCCGGACTCGGCTATTGAGCTAGATGGCCGCACTGCCTATCGAGCAGACAGAACAGCTGACTCGGGTAAGAAGCTAGGAGGAGGTCTGTGTATCTATACCAATGACTCGTGGTGTACCAATGTCACAGTTGTTAGCAAACATTGTTGCCCTGACGTGGAATTTTTGTTGCTCCAATGCAGACCGTTTTACTTACCAAGAGAATTCTCTTCTGTTTACATCTGTGCTGTTTACATTCCACCCGACGCCAATGCTAAACTGGCACTAGTAAGGCTACAGGACATTGTAAACAATAGCCTGCTGGCACATCCCGACAGTATCTTTATTGCAGCGGGGGATTTTAATCATGCTGACTTAAAGTCTGTACTTCATTCTTTCCACCGTAATGTAAAATGCGCTACCAGAGGGAGCAACACACTTGATCAGGTTTATACCAACATAGCCCATGCATACAGAACCCAGGCGTACCCCCACCTAGGTCTCTCTGATCATGTTTCGCTCCTCCTGCACCCCTGGCACTCACCCAAAATCAGAGCCAGTAGGCCCGAAGTCAGGTCTGTCAGGATTTGGCCTGAGGACGCCATCCCTAGGCTCCAGGACTGCTTCAGCTCCACAGACTGGGACATTTTCAGTGGACTGGGTGTGTTGACACGTAGGTCTCTGAATAATTATCTTGTCTCAGTCCTTGACTACATCAAATTTTGTGTGGATATTGTTACATCCTGGAAACAATTCCGTGTCTTCCCAAACGTTAAACCCTGGATGACACCTAAAGTAAAATCCTTACTACGAGCCAGGAATGCAGCATACAGAACCGGTGACACCAATGAATACTGCACGGCAAGATCCGACCTGAAGAAAGGCATCAGTTCTGCCAAGCAAGCATACATGACCCGCATTGAAGCTCAGTTCAACAGCGCCTCATGCCCCCGGCAGGTGTGGGAGGGCGTTAGGGCAATAACGGACTACAAGGGAAGAACATCCCCCCCTGTCAACAGCAGCGCCCCCCTAGCGGAGGAGTTAAACATCTTTTACGCACGTTTTGACAGGAACAACAAGGACCCGGTGTCGCCCCCTCTCCCCTCTGACGGCTCCACCCTAGTCCTGAGCACTCATGAGGTCAGACTCATCCTACGCAACATCAACATCAGGAAGGCAGCAGGCCCAGATGGAGTCCAGGGACGGGTGCTCAAGGACTGTGCGGCTGAACTAGCTCCAGTTCTCACCACCATCTTTAACCTGTCTCTGGCCTCATCCTGGGTCCCAGGATGTCTCAAGGCAGCAACAATAGTCCCGGTTCCCAAGAAACCAAATGTTGCAGGTCTGAACAACTACAGACCTGTGGCACTCACCCCTATCGTCGCAAAATGCTTTGAGAAACTAGTCATGGAACACATTAAAGCCTCCATACCGCCATCATTAGATCAGAATCAGTTTGCTTACCGGAAGAACAGGTCAACAGAGGATGCCATTGCCATTGTGTTACACACTCTACTAGAACATCTTGAGCACAGTAACACATATGGGCGACTCCTTTTTGTTGACTTTAGTTCAGCTTTCAACACTATCCTGCCTAACAAGCTACACAGCAAACTACACAAACTTGGCCTGAACACCACTTTATGCAATTGGATTTTGGACTTTCTAACACACCGTACACAACATGTCAGGATTGGCAAGCATGTCTCCCCCACCCTGCCCATGAACACCGGGGCCCCCCAGGGTTGCGTGCTCAGCCCACTTCTCTACACACTTTTCACTCACGACTGCTGCTCCTCTTCTCCATCTAACCTCATAGTGAAATTTGCTGACGACACAACAGTACTTGGCCTCATCACAGGAAATGATGAGACCTCATACAGGAGGGAGGCCGAGAGACTGGTAGAGTGGTGCGGTGATCACAACCTGGTTCTCAACACCACCAAGACCAAGGAAGTGATCATCGATTTCCGCAGGGCCAGACACCTCAGCCACTCTCCACTCCTAATCGGAGGGGAGGAGGTAGAGAGGGTGTCCAACTTCAAGTTTCTGGGTGTGACTGTGGCCGACGATCTGTCCTGGAGGACCAACATCACCTCTGCCGTGGGTAAGGCACAACAACGCCTCTTCTACCTTCGGAAACTAAAAAGGGCTAAACTTCCACAGGGACTGATGGTCAACTTCTATCACTGCGCAGTAGAGAGTGTACTCACCTACGGACTCCTGGTGTGGTTCTCCAGCTGCACCAGGGCCGAAAAGGAGGCCCTCCACAGAGTGGTCAAGGCTGCGGGGAGGATCATTGGGAAGAGCCTCCCAGAGATCTCCACAGTCTTCACCTCCCGCTGCCTACGCCGGGTGAACAACATCCTAAAGGACCAGGTCCACCCAGCGCACCATCTCTTCCAGCGACTGCCCTCCGGACGGAGATACCGTTCCATCCGCTCCAGGTCCAGCAGATTGACCAATAGCCTCTATCCAAAGGCTGTCAGACTGCTGAACAAACAACCTGGCCCCCGCACCCCCCACCCCACCCCCTCGGTCATATAACTCATATAACACTATTTTCCATCTATTGCAGGACTGCAGCCCCCCAACCCCCCTCACTCTCACACATCACAACTATGGACTGGACTTGGCTGCATTCTTATTCAAGTTATTATTGTTATTTATTTATTTACTTATCTATTTATCTTTTTTTATTTTATTTTTTTTATTTATTAATATATTTATATGTATATACTATGCCAGTGGTGATGCTCTAAACTTAATTTCGTTGATTAACTCTGTTAAACAAGGACAATAAAGAATCTGAATCTGAATCTGACACATGCTGCATGAGAGCCTGAGTTTGAAGGTTGTAATAATCATTTAAAGCCAAAAGCTTCAGATGTTGGTGTTTGTAGTGTAGGTCTGCTGCTTTCCTCAGAGGGGATATGTAGGATTGGAAAGCTCAGTATGAAGGACAGGTGCTATTAGAGAAGAGCTAAATCCACATTGTAGGAAAAAAATAAATGCTTGTTCCCAAAACTTACATTCACACGTATAAGCGGGTATGGGTGGTGCCATAACAGGGATCCTGAAACACTGAGTTCACCGCATAGACACTACAACGGCTTTTACCGTTACACCTGTGGAGACACGGTTGTTAACTCCTCTCACCAATCTGGAAGTCACCCAGTGACAGCTCTTCATTATCTATGAATGTACATCTTAAAAGGGAGAGGAATCAGGCTCAGTACCTTTCAGCTACAACTCGGTTCGCAGTACGAGTAAAGCATGTGATGTTATTGAATGTCCCGTCAGGAACATCGCTGTCTGGGTGGGGAGCAGACAGGAAGAGAACCTCACATGTGAACTTGCAGATGAAGATGAAACATGAGTCTTGATTGTCGAGCACATCGTGACACATCGGTGGTGAATCCTATCACAGATGAGTTCCGCCGTGGAAAGCTCACAGGCGACGACATGATCTGCACATAAACACTGGTTAGACATCACACACACACACATGGAGGTCCAGTGTTTCAGTACTTCACAGAGTGACAGGACTCACGTGCAGGGAGGCAGGTGTACGTGGTGTGGATGTATTTGTGGGTGTCAGGGCAGGGGTCGGCACTGAAGATCGTTTGGTTCACTTCACAGACTTTCTTACCGTTACACCTTAACCAGGAACACACATCACTAATAAGACGAGAGATACAAATACCTGCAAGCAGACAACACTGTCTGGGCACCAAAACAAATTGTTCTCTACTCATCTTTAATGTAAATTTACTCATCTTAACAGAAACTAATTCTTGTTATCGGGGATCACATTCCCCAAGAGACTGAAGGCGGCAGTACAACGTTACAGAGGGCCGCTGTAGGTTAGGGGAGGCCCTCAACACTGATAGTCACCAGGTTGCAAGGGCTTCCAGAGCACCTGTTTGAGAGCATGCAGTGTTTGCCAGCTGTCCTGAAGGTTTGCCCTCACTGCAGGTCTGTCTGTCAGTCCGTCCGTAGGCCACTGTGAGCACACTGACCACTCCGTGATCTGTTGGAACGAGTGGTGATTAATAAATGTTTTTATTTATCATTTTGCCACCGTTAAGATGAGCAAATTAGGCAATAACATTGAAAGTAGGCCAATTGACAAAACTTTGGGGGGTCCGTTTTGGGCTCACTGGAGGAAGTTGCAGAAATGTTCTCTTCTCTGCTGTGATAAGTAACTGAGTGTCTGCAGCTCAACTGAATTTCATTGAATCCAATAAGCACAACATGCTTTGCCAGTTGCTATAGATATGTAAAAGAGCCTCACTCCAAGTTATTCCCTTAAAGGGGAATTTCACTGGTGGAAACATGAATATGTATCGAAATTGGGTCCTATATGTAGTCGAATAATAAAATAAATTGCTAATTTGGTGCCTTCTTGTCCGAGAAAAGGCAGAAAGTTACTTTTTGGCGCTTGTGTATTGAAGACAACAACTCCCACCATGCACCACGATGCACAGCTTCGCAGGCCACTCCCACTGATCTAGATCTCCGCCTATCAGAGACCTCGCGGTCCCATCTACCAAGCTGATACCGCAACATCGTGACCCTAACATCAAGTTCGAAGTCCCAACCTCCTCACTCACTCTGCCATAACCTGCTTTGCCCCCCAACATTGTCCCTGTACTTTAACCACCAAAGGAGGCTGCCACATCTTTGTTCCAAAGCCGCTTCTGAAACCTCTTCCCATAGCACCCAACTCCATCTCTCTCTACTCTGCTCTTCTGGGAGACCTCCAGCAGTGCCTTTTTAGATTCTCCCTCTACTGTATATATAATAATTTATTTAGTTTAACCCTGTTTATTTTAAATTTTAATTTTAATTTTTTGTTTTCTATGACACTATTCTTTCATTTGTGAATAAAAAATATAATGTAACTCCTGCCATAGGCGTCGATTAGGGGGGGACATGTCCCCCCCACTATTTAAAATACTAATTTTGTCCCCACCAATTGCGAACCAATTGCGACTGAAAAAATCCCCACATACTCAACCGAAATCGTCAAGTCTAAAATCATGTGATAGGTGCGCACGAAGACATAATTTATTAGATAGGCCGGCCTACAAACCATTGGAACACACAAGACCGGAACCAATAGCAACGCCGGTATACAAACCCCGAGAAGCCCAATCCTCTATGAGAGCTCCCCGCGCTACGGCCATCCGGAGGCGCACAGAGCTTTTGGCCGGGATGTTATATGTACAATTATATTACATCATATACTGCTATATATAGAGCTCCGAGAGTCGCAAACGGCAACAATCACTTTCTCCTCCACGCTGCAGTTCACCCCGGACTGCCCTGCACTGAGTTTGACGGTTGAACGCTGATTGGCTGTTACGTTACACATGTCACTCAGTGGCCACGCTGTTGAACGCTGATTGGCTGTCATCACGCGAAGTTTGTGAGTTGAGATATTTCAATTCGAGCGAATTTGTCGCGCCACAGATCCTCGTGAACGTGCTCGCCTGTGCACGGCGAAAGTGTGGCGCGACAAATCAAAACGTATCAAAAAAAATTGCCCGATCCGCGTCTATACGTTCACTCCGTATGGGATCTTGTTGCCCCGTCGCGTTTGGTGTGAACCCACTGGAGAAGTTTCAAGACAGACAGCCAAAATTGACATTTTTATTCAGAAAATAGCCGGTCCTTTTGCTTCCCTTTTAAAAGCCTGTTTGTGACACGATATGGATACATCATCTAGCCTGCATGTGGAGGGCCACATAAGGTAAGAAATTGGTTTACGTAAACTTTGCTGCTGGTTCTGTTTGCTCGTGAATCGTGATGACCTGGCCAAAGGTTACCCACGGTCCTAAGCGATTGTGATCTGATTCTGTTTGGTGCTCCAGCTAGTATGCATTGTATAGATTGCAGCTAGTAGCAGCTAAACACGGTGCGATTGCTATGCCAATGTGGTTATAGTTGTTTTGTCTGATTGAGATATGTGACGACTTGGAGCCTGGTAGGCCTATCCTGACATAAATATGTTCTCGCGTAACCTGTTTGATTATCCTAAACTGTAGGGGATTTTATTTGCGGGCAATTTATTTGCGGGCAACGAGTGAAGTCTACATTGGTCCTTCTTCGCAAGTGTTTACTGGTGGTCAGGATTTGGCAGATGCAATTCTCCTCTGGGCGCTTGTTTTTTTAGTTTTTTTTTAATGCAGCATAACATATGCTACCAGCAGCGCTTGGTCGTCTTCAAAAGGCTGATGCTCAGTACCTCGTTTCATTTCGTACCCCCATAGTCTGGCATTGTTTGTCTGGTAAACTTTGTTGATGTCAAGATAAGTGTTAAATTGCCAACACTGTTCTTTGTCCTGTGTGTATTAGTATTACATATCCCGAGCCAATACCCTGGTGTTTCCAACGCCGTTTTGCAAAACAAGCCAAAACACAAACTGTGGTTTTCAACTTTTATTGTTCGAATAGGATTTTCAACACCTGACAATACACTGTAGAGCATATGCAGCATTGAATGGATGAATAGCTTACATAAGGGTACCCAGCCCTTTTCAAACCACACTCAAGCTTATGGTTATTGTCCCCACCACTTCTAAAAACAAACTGACGCCCATGACTCCTGCTCTGTCTGCCTGCACCAAAGTTTAACATTATAAACTTGGAAGGAGGTAACTGATATGCAACTAACTTATAGTGCAATTTTGACTTATAATACGTTATAAAAATGATGCATGACCGTAATTCTGTTATTGTTTTCATCTAAGGCAACAGTAGCTTAGTAGCTCCACTTGTGAAATGTTGGTCGTCCAATAACATTATTTCTCGAATATACACTTGGAGCAACACTACTACGGACTACAACAACGTGAATTTGAACCATTTATTTCGAGAAATATAAACAAATAAATATATGTCAACAATGAAACTTATAGTTCCCCCTGAGCGTCGTCAGCTTCTCGGTGCCCGCAGTACTGGCCGTCTGGAGCTGGATATTTTAGTCGGATGGTCTGCACGACGCAAGTAACAAAAAATTAGAATTATTTGTTACTATTTTCATGCAAATGTAGCTCTACAGTCAACACAGGCAGATTCAGGGTCCATCAAAGGGGAAGCTGAGCTGGCTGTCCGAGATGAGGGATTTCATTGTATTGATTTGTATTTTCTTCCACCCTCAACAACCCCCCTGAAAAGGTATGCGCATCTATGAAACCAATGATGGTATAAACAGAAAGGGGCTCGCATGCTGTCAGAAAGACAACTCTCTGTTCTGCTCAGTTTGTTTTGCCTATGCAAAGCCATCTGCACTATTTGGAACTTTTTCAGCGTGTTGCTTATTTTCTTAAAAAATATTTGCCTGTGATCCTCACACAATTCTAACCACACACACATCCCAACATTGACATGTATTGCAATGCAAATATCCACGGTCCAGGACTAGTTTCTATTATTTTACACAGTGGCCAAATTCTACACATGCTATTCTCGCTGTCTCATGAAAGGCCTCGCCATCCCAAAGTCCTGGGCCCGATTTTTGTCCCACTCCATCCCTGGGCACTAGATTCACAGAAGCCTTTTCTGAGCCTTAACTCCACAGTGAGACACTTTGACCTCATAACGGGCAGTGTTGGGGAGTAACGGAATACATGTACCGGCGTTACGTATTCAGAAGACAAATTAATAGGTTAACTGTATTCTGTTACAGTTACAATTTAAATGGTTGGTATTTATAATACAGTTAGGCCTACATCGTTGAAATTAATGGATCACATGACGATACTTCACAAGTTTATTCGTGCTTTCACACCAACAGCATATAGTGCGCACTAAACTTTGGTCCCTTGGTCCCGTGCGGTTGCGTTGGTGTGAATGCAACCACCTCACTTTGATGCGCACTACATCAGCTGGGCGAGATCCTCCCTGAAGAGGTGGTCTCTCTCGGTTCGCTTCCAAACGAACCCCGGTGAGGTTCGCTTGAGATGTGAAAGCGAACGCACCTCAGCCCGGTCCAGTTCTAAAAAACATAATTGTTTGTTTAGCGGTATATTCAAGACTATTAGCACATTCACACTTTGTTCCTCTACAGCAGATTATGTAATATAGTGCACTTTCAGGGAGACTTGGGCCTAACACATTCAGCAAGTTGTAACAGAAGAACACACCAGAAAAGGCGAGTTTAGTAAGCAGGATTTGATTCTGCATTCCTACACTAAAAAAATGCAATTCAATGTGGAAGTAATCCAAGTATTTACAATACAATATTCAGATTGAGTGATGTAACGGAATACGCTACATATTACATTTTTGGGCATGTATTCTGTATTCTGTAACTGTATACGTTTTAAAAGTATCCTTCCCAACACTAATAATGTGTTTTCTTACCATGTTATGTAAATTAAGCACATAAGCTGCATTACCCCCCACAGCCACAAGGAGGCAGGATCGAACACATAAGCTGCAATTACCACACACAGCCACAAGGAGGCAGGACACAACATACAAAATGCAATAGGTACTCCAGCCACAGATGGCAGCACCTTTAGACAGGTGAGGAGGGCGGAGCCAATGCGTCACATAGGCCACGCCTACTTGATACAAACGCGGAGCGGGAGTGAGAGGTGGTCAGAAACCCATGGCAACCCCGTTGGTAGTCCCGTGGCTAGAAGACAGGTCAGCCCTGGGTCCCACGCGCGTGTTCAATACAATTCCCCTCCTTCTGCTTCATAGTTACCATACCAAAATACTTTTAACAAATAAAGTGAGTTAAAAGCGTTCCGGTTAAGACTACTTTCTTCAAGAACACGGCAACCACAACTCAGTCGCTGCATCCGGCCCTCACAAGTGATGACGCTCTCTGTGGAAATAGAGGATATAGGCTTCAGAGAAGAGAACACACGCACACAACCGCGCACGCAGGCAGGCAGGCAGGCAGGCAGGCACACAAACACACACACACACACACACACACACACACACACACACACACACACACACACACACACACACACACACACACACACACACACACACACAAACCTTACCTGCATATGTAAGACAGCAGACCGCCGCCAACACTAAAAAAGAAACCACATCTTCATCATCATCTGTAAAAACACTTATTTTGCTGTTTTGATCCAACAGCAATAAATCAAATCATCTGCTGCTTCTGAAAGCCAGAGAGTGAATGTAGTGGGGTCCCGGGTCCCAGAAGGTGTGGCTCCATCACAGTACTTACCGAGCGCTGAGCGCAGGAGAGAGCTGAGCATGGTTCCAGAGGTGTTGGTGGGAGCTCAGCAGGGCTGCTAATGCTTCCCCCAAAGGGACACGGCTATTTATACAGAGAGGACTCAACAAGCCCCGCCCACACCCAGCGCCATGCAGGCAGGTGTGATGGTGACCTCACCAGAGAGAGGTCAAGGAATGGGTCTGCCTGAATGGAGTGTACTTCCTATTGTTGGGGGTCAAGCAGCGAAGCTGTGAGACAACCATTGTTATTCTACGTTTTTCTATCATTATTATTATTATTATTATTATTATCATAATTTACCTGCCATGGGAGTCTATGGCAGCCCATAGAACGCCTTGGGAGAAAATTGTGTAATTTGCAACACTAATTTAGGACAGTCCCATGATCCCTCACAGCAAATTTGGTCCAATCTTCTCAAAACGAGGCACAGATAATCTACAGACCATGCTTCACAAAAGTTATCTAATAGATTTTTCAAATTCAAAACTGTTTGCCCACGACTGCCAATCACATTCGACCGTGAAGCCGCCAAACAATAAGTAAGCCAATTTCTCAGCAGTCCTTAGACATATCGCTGTAATGAATGAAGTTGTGTTATAACTCCTCTCTCTTCACATGAATATATTTCAAACTTATTGTCAATGTCTGGTGATACTGTCAGACCTCCCCATATAGATAATCAATTATTTTTCATGGAAACATCAGAACTTGGCCGCTATGTTGAAAGTTGGCAAAATCAATAGTACATGTCCACAGGCCACAAATTCGGTCCAATCTTCATGAAACTTGTCCGATATGATCTTCAGCACAAGGTGAAAAAATGCGTTAAACAGCTTTTTTAAATTCCAAAATGTTTGGCCGTGACAGTCAATGGAACGTGATGGCGAAGCCGCCAAACAGGAAGTGAGCCCATTTCTCAGCAACTATTTTATCTATCATGCCAAACTTGCCCAACAGGAAATAAGCCCATTTCTCATCAGACCTTAGACATATCATAACGAAACTTGATTCAAAGACCCATGATATGACCTCATCATGCGAGTAGGGTCCAGCTGCAGCCCCGGAGAACAACACCCTGGCGTGACAACCACCCAGGCGCGACGGAAGTACTCTGGCGTGACGGAAGTGATTTATTTTTTAAACTTTATTTTACACACCGCTGAATCGGAAACCAAAGATGAACCATGGAAGTAAGTGTGACTGTCAATATGCTTAATATATTGAGTAATATTCATGTTAAAGTCGTGCCGTGGTTTATTTACTTTTCGCTAAATTCGAATATAATAATACTGCGCCCTTTTTGAAAAATTAGCTGCACTTCGTTCATGGAAGTAAGTGAGAGTTAACCTGTTCATAATAATTATTAATATATTGAGTAAATTTCATGTTAAAGCCGTGCTGTGGTTTATTTAGTGTCATCCGTAATCACCAATGTGATACTACAGCAACACGATTGAGCAAAACTGTCATGATCTAGTGGCGCTGTCAAAGGTGCAGAACTGGCCACCGGAGCAGAAAAGTGTCTGTTTCTCCCGGGGAATATCTAATAGGCTACTAAAACCTAGCCTGTATTAAAACAAGGCTATTACTATTATAAGTCATGCAATCTTATGACCATAACTAATAACACAACCAATCAGTTCAACAATCAGTTCACATTGTGGACCTACATATACCCCCGACATGGCTCCCACCCCTTTGCTGTGACCCTGCCGTCACACTTCCTGTGAGTACGTTTTACTACATATTTGCTAAAAAAAAAGAAAAAGAAAAGAACAAAGGTTAACAGGAAATTAACAATGTTAATTGTGTTTTTTCTATAGGTTGACTCTGATGGAAAGGATGCTATTATCATTCCTGTTTGGGTACCCGGACACTTTTCTCTGTGTGTAAGTTTGAGTTGTTGTGCTTTGCAGACACTGTACTCCAAGTGACTTGCAGTGAGATTACAGGGACAGCCTCCGCCACCCCAATTTAGGGTTAAGTGCTTTGCTTAATAAGGGCACTCTAGTGGTGGGGTTCCAGGGTTAGGCCTTAAAAAAAGAAATTGTTTGGTTCCGGTTTCCGACCGTCCATGTCAATTTATGTGCGACCCAAATTATTTTATGAGCTTTAAAAAAAAAATATATATATATGTTTTTCTTTTTTTTTTGATGCAAACTATAATTACGTTTTGGTACAGCACCTCTTCATTCTGTACAAGGATGAGCGAATTTTCTCGTTTTTAAATGAAAACAACCTACCTATCATTCGCTGCCGCTGGAAAAAATAAAATAAATTCCCTACCTACCCATGACCTCAACTGAAAACAGGAACCACATTTTTTTTTAGGCCTTAGTTATAGACCCACTTGGGTCTATAGCTAACTTGGTGGGAATACCAAGACTAACACTAATCCACCACTCACTGGTTCCTTAAGTGATTAATTTAATGTACATAGTACTATCAGTTATTGTACTTCACTAACACCTTTGACTGACCTTGATTGTTGTGTCAATGACTTTGCATGTCCAAGTTACATTGTCTGTAACCTGCCTGAATTTGTCTTCTAGGTTATAAAGCCTGTACTGAAAGAAGTTCTGTACATTGACTCTCAGTATCACATCAAAGAACAGGGCTTTGGACACAACGGTTATCGCAATATTATAAGGCAATTTGGGTGTTCCCAAGTCAATGAAGTTCCCTTGACTTACTTTTCTGTGAAATTTACAACTTGGATTAAATTCCTGTTTTGGCGCCGACGTAGATGGACTAAGAAAATACATTAATTACCAGTTGCCATTATTTAATAGCATGCTGTGCCTTTCTTGTAAATTCTTCCGAAAATATTGTTGAATCTATTGATTTTTCAAAAGGCAGTCACGTTCCCCTGACGACCCTACGTTAAAGACATTTCTAAAGGCAGTCACATTCCCCCGACTTGTCAAAAATTGTAGTCAAGTAGTCATGCGCTCATCACATGTCATCAGATCTGAAATATATGGAAAGTGTTTTCGAAAGTTATCATTCACTCTTAAGATACCATTGGACGCCAGTGAAATGTGTTCATTTATGACATACAATGGCCACATAAATATTTTGCATGGTGACATGTGAGATAGTTGAAAATAACATAAAGCTTATCTCTTTGTAAAGGCTGCAGTAATTTAATAGATACTTTGTAAACCACTACATTACAGAGATCTCGCAGAGCAGCTTGTTCCAGGAACTTGGTTGAAGAAGACTGGATATGATATCGCGGTACATGCATTTTTTATTGCCTAACTTTTAAGGAATAAATCGTTTTTAGATGTGTTTCTAATGTTATTGTTTACCTTCATTGCTCAGGGACTTCCACCACAGCCATATGGGAACGACTGTGGGATCTTCATGATTATGGTATACTCGGTCGCAGACTTAAAATGTACTGAACAGATATAACAACGCGTGTGAATGTCATTTTTCCATCACAGTACGCTTGGTACCTTGCCATGGAGGCACCATTCGACCTCACTGTTGTAAGTAGGCATTAAATTAAATGAAAAAAGAGCTGACGATTGAAAAGATACGTTTAAAATAAGAATTTGATTTTTGACGTATGTAAGGTTACAACATCGAAAATTTCCTACTTGTATGCATATTTTATCATTCTCAATTATTGGAATATCCCCTTACTTTAGAAAGACATGCCAGTCCTCAGAAAATGGTGGTGAACAGTACTGCTTGCGAACTTCCACCTGGATCGGTATGTTTTTGTTTATTTCAAATATGAATATACACCTCAACCCCAATATTGACAAAATATGTATAATTCCTACAATCATTTCTCTTTATCTATACAGGCACGGCAGAAGGTTCCCACACTTCATGGAGGAGGCCAAACAAATGGCGGCTTGACTACTTCCACCAGTCTTCAGACTGAAGTGAAAAAGAGAAGTGAATGTCGACAAGCTGAACAAATACGTCAAACAGCTTTTTTAAATTCCAAACTGTTTGGCCGTGACAGTCAAAAAAACGTGATGGCGAAGCCGCCAAACAGGAATAAAGCCCATTTCTCAGCAGCTCTTAAATAAATCATGCCAAACTTGCCAACCAGGAAATAAGTCCAAACTTGGTAAAAAAGACCCATGAAATTATCATGGGGTCACCCAAACAATTTGGTGACATTTAACCTCAGGGGGACGGCAAACAGGAAGTGAGGTCAAATCTATGCACAGTGTTCGTGTGATCTGAACCAAACTTGGCGCATATTCTTATGACTCTGTCCTGATGATGCCCAAATCATTTGATGACATTTGACCTCTACGGGGTCATTAAAAACACAGAGTGTGATCATATCTCAGTCTATCTTTACATTTTTGATGTGAAACTTGTTGAAAGTGCTGAAGGCCGTGTGTCTGACGTAGATCTATCTTGTTGCTGTGGCTATTCTGGTAAATTGCAGACGGGTTGTGTTACCTTGCGACGACGTGCATGATCAACGCAACAAACGATCGCGAAAATACGTATGGCAACCCTGACCCGTAGGCGGATGCATTGTTAGCAGCAAGTCTATTCCATCCCTTAGAATGCAACTTCAATGTACTTTCACTTTGATAACCATTTGCCAATAGCTTACATTGTGGGAGAAATTACTGAGACGGTCATCATCTTGCCACCTACCCAATTATGTCTGGCCTCCAAAATCAGTTTATGGAGTCATATTCTGCTTGGCCCCCTCATTGCTGCTCGCAGCTATATTTTAATATTGTGTTCCTATTTCTGCGATATGGCTTATAGTATTAGCCATTAATTATTATGTATTGTGGCAACCCATCTCTGGCACAGCGCCCCTGGAGGCCCATGGGGCAGGTTGTGGAGGCGGTGTACCACAGATTTCCATCAGATGGCGCCAGTGAGAGCATTGGTGTCCAGCCAATTATTGAAATGCGGAGCACCTGAGGAGGTGCGAACCAGGCTCTCCTGGTTCGCGTGTGCGGAGGGTGACGTGATTCCACTGGAGGAACGAGACTGTGGATTCCTCAAAAGCTAGGTTTAATGGTAATGTACTTAATGTTTGATTAAAAGTGTCGTTTTGGCTTTACGTTAGCTCCGGTTTGTGTGCTATTTGTAACGGGGCGGTTCACTCCCCAAGCCGGGTTGCCACAGTATGAACTCGTGAATGAACAGTCAACATGGAGATCATAACCTTTGTGTTCTTGGAGAGTGAGAGCAGCATTCGTGTTACGGTCGAATGTAAACTAGTTCAATGGAGGCCTTTGGTCTGTCAGGATCAACACATCATCTGGGACAACGCAGCAGTGAAGAGCCACAGTACTTTTCCGTGTGCTGCCAATAAGGTCTTATCAAAGACCGAGACCATGTTACCATCTTTACATTCTTTGTAAAATAAAAATTACAACGTTTTATACGTTTTACCAGAGACCACAGAGGAAGTCCCCTCCAGTTTATTCCAACATATTTTTATACGATCATTTCTACACCGCTGAGATCAATCTTGAAGGACTCATAACGGTTTTAAGAGTTCTATGTTTTTCATTTTGAAGAGAATATTTATTTGAAGGGATTTTCAAAGTGAGATACTAATCCACTGTGTTGCATTAGTATCTCAGGGAAGGAAGAAGTCTGGCTATATAGATGAGATCGTGCTGAAACCAAACAGTAGCATGCTTTAATAATAAGGCTTTAATAATAAGGCCTTGATAACCTCCGACCTCGGAAGGTCAACCTAGTCGGCATAGAATGGTGTAAATGGATCGGTAAAGGCATCAAAAGTTCTCACTGGTAGTAGATGAAGGCCTACTTGTATGCACTTATGTTCTTTGTTTCACAACACACATGACTGCATGAGAGCCTGAGTTTGAATGTTGTAATAATCATTTAATGCAAAAAGCAGAAAGCAAGATCAAGATTCATTCATCAGGTGGAGAGCTGGGGGGGGGGGGGGGGCATGCGTCTCCAGATGTTGGTGTTTGTAGTGTAGGCCTGCTGCTCTCCTCAGAGGGGATCTGTTGGATTGGAAAGCTCAGTATGAAGAACAGGTTCTATTGTAGAAGGGTAAATCCACATTGTAGGAAAACATTTTTACTTCCAAAACTTACATTGACAGGCATAAGCCAGTTCCAAGTACTTGACGGTCCCAAAACAGGGATCCTGAAACACTGAGTTCAGTGCATAGACACTACAACGGCTTTTACCGTTACACCTGTGGAGACACGGTTGTTAACTCCTCTCACCAATCTGGAAGTCACCCAGTGACAGCTCTTCATTTGCTATGAATGTACATCTTAACAGGGAGAGGAATCAGGCTCAGTACCTTTCAGTTACAACTCGGTTCGCAGTAGGAGTAAAGCAGGTGATGTTACTGAATTTCCCGTCAGGAACACCTTGTATACAGGTGGTTCGGTCGGCGCGCCCGTAGAACGCTCCAATGAGCGCTATCGTCTGGCCGCTGTCTGGGTGGGGAGCAGACAGGAAGAGAACCTCACGTGTGAACTTGCAGGTGGAGATGAAATATGGGACTTTATTGTTGAGCACATCGTGACACAGCGGTGGTGAATCCTACCACAGAAGAGTTCCACCTCCGACTCCTCACAAGCGACGACATGATCTGCACATAAACACTGGTTAGACATCACACTCACACACACGGAGGTCCAGTGTTGCAGTACTTCACAGAGTGACAGGACTCACGTGCAGGGAGGCAGGTGTACGTGGTTTGGATGTATTTGTAGGTGTCAGGGCAGGGGTCACTGAAGATCGCTTTGTCCACCTCACAGACTTTCTTACCGTTACACCTTAACCAGGAACACACATCACTAATAAGACGAGAGATACAAATACCTGCAAGCAGACAACACTGTCTGGGCGCCAAAACACATTGTTCTCTACTCATCTTTAACGTCAATTTACTCTTTAATCTTATCTGAAACTCATTCTTGCGTTTGGGGATCACATTCCCCAAGAGATTGAAGGCGGCAGTACAACGTTACAGAGGGCCGCTGTAGGTTAGGGGAAGGCCTCAACACTGATAGTCACCAGGTTGCAAGGGCTTCCAGAGCGCCTCCATGAGAGCATTCAGTGTTTTCCAGCTGTCCTGGGGGCCGGCCTTCACTGCAGGTCTGTCTGTTAGTCCGTCCGTAGGCCACTGTGAGCACACTGACCACTCCTTGATCTGTTGGAAGGATTAGAGATTAACAAATGTTTTTATTTATCATTTAATCTTTGTTAAGATTAGCAAATTAGGCAATTACGTTGAAAGTAGGCCAATTGACAAAAATTTGGGGGTCCATTTTGGGGTCACTGGATGTAGTTACAGAAATGTTCTCTTCTTTGGTGTGATGAGTAACTGAGTGTCTACAGCTCAACAGAAGCCTTTTTAAAACATATATATTTTCACATAAAATGTAGTAAACCTTGATGCCCTGATTACTAAAGAGACCAGACGCCTCCGTCTCTCTCTCTCTGAAGTCATTCTATGTGTGTATCTATTACCCCATGTTGATAATTATGGTAACCTTTAACAATGTTTGTCATCTGCATTTTATTGTATTGATTGAAAAACATTTGAAGCAGTTATTTGTCATGATTAGCTTGATAAACAAAATGTATATAAAAAGTTTAGCTTTGGAATGGATTTTCGGAAGGAAGCAGAGCGAATGGAGACTTCCGGTTTACTCTGAAAAACACGTCGGCTAATGCTGCTATCCATTTTGATGGTAGGCTGGTACGAACGACCAGCTTCAGCGAGAACGTGACGTATTTCCCTTGCTCCAGCCTTCCAGTTTGCTATTTGTGTCCGACGAGTTTGAGAAGAAAACTATTTTGGAAAAAAAAAATAATCCAGTATAATGGTCGCCAGCCTTTACAGAAACATGAACATTGCAAGCCTTTTACATTGCAATAATATCTTGCCATTTTCGCCAATTTTAATTTCAACAAGTTCTGTTGTGTTTCTGTCGAGCCACGAGGGGTAGTAGCGGGCTAGTCATCATTAGCAACATAGCCTCTTTAGCAAACCAGCTTGAAAACACAATTTTACATTGAATTGCACGCAAAGCATGACCGTGCAATGCATAAATTGGTGACCGGATTAAAGCAGCAATGAAATCAAGTGTGTAAGAGGATTTAAAATCGACATTACAACCCCCAACGTGGTACAAATACAAATAAAATGCATCTCAACCCCCATTAACTATGGGCGCAGCCATCATCTTTGCGAGTTGTACAGATCTGCTCGCTCTACTTTGAAAGCGACGAGATACTACGACCGAAAGGGGGCGTGCCTCAGTGAAATGCCGCAAGAAAGCTGGGAGATTTGCGACTTTACCACTTCGTACATCCAAATGGATAGCAGCATTATGTGCTGCCCATTTGTATGGTAAGCCCGCCCCAAAGAACAATGAATTTCTTCCCTGGGTAACTCGAAAATATACGTTTTTATTACAAGGAGATCATCCAACAGCGGTATTAATTTCTCATATTAATCTTCTTAGACAAAATGTATACATGAAAGGAACCGTTGTAATGGATTTATTTCTGCGGAATTATAAACTTCCCTTGTGCACCACAAAAATACGTCCTCCTAATCCGTCCCAAAGAAGAATAAATGCCATCCCTGGGTCCTTTTTAAAATGTTTTATTTGAACATCAACAGTTACATAAAATAGTACTAATCACAAAAGCTTAGACAACGCAAAGACTGTTATTCAAACTGACCGAAGATTACGAAAAATAATGCACATTTATCGCTATAAATGTTATTCAAACTTTTTAATGGTAAAACCTTCTTAAAAGGTCGCAATTCCACCGAGAATAAAATGAATGCCGTCAATTATGTATGGGCAGTGACGTCATGCAGTTTCTAAAACAGTCGACAGGGGGCCGAACGGTCAAGTGAGTCGTACTGGGCGACCTGTGCAAACAACCTACTCTGTCTTTTAGGTTGAATAACACAATAGGGCTATAATTAAAATATATTTGTATTTCTACTGGGTTATTCAATAGTTGGTATTGCGAAATTGAAACAGCAAAAGATGAATCGGTAAAGACAAAAATAAGGGGAGTGACTGTGTGTGTGTGTGTGTGTGTGTGTGTGTGTGTGTGTGTGTGTGTGTGTGTGTGTGTGTGTGTGTGTGTGTGTGTGTGTGTGTGTGTGTGTGTGTGTGTGTGTGTGTGTGTGTGTTTTAGGGGTCATTGCTCTGTAAATATTGGGTTTGATATCAGTGCAAACTGATTAAGAAATGGGTCATGTTCCAATCTCAGCTGCTGTTGAATCCTGTCCATCTGTTTTCATTTGGATAGTTTCGATTCTGGGTCGAGGTTCCGGCTGGAGCCGGTTCTGACCCCTCTTTTCCAGCGGTGCACTTCATAATATTTAGAGTCGATCATACTCTTTCAGTCTTGAACTGGGGAGCACAGTCTCAAAGACTTGACCCACATCGTGGCTCAAGTCTTTGTGCTTTGCGTCATCGTGCTTTGCGTCAGACACCAAGAAAGTAGGTCTGTCATAGAGGCGAACTACCTGGAAGTCTCTGAATAAACATATCGGTGTGTCAAGAGCATCCTGCTTTTCTGAGTATAGGCTTAACTGCACACTGAGACACTTCCCTTTGACCTCATGTTTGCACTTTGTTCTTTCTGGCCCGGTCGTCCGATCCTTTCATTAACGGGTTTTCTTACCACAACTCAGTCGCTGCATCCGTACCTCACAGGTGATGACGCTCTCTGTGGAAATAGAGGATATAGGCTTCAGAGAAGAGGACACACACACACACACACACACACACACACACACACACACACACACACACACACACACACACACACACACACACACACACACACACACACACCCCTTACCTGCACTTGTAAGAAAGCAGACTGCTGCCAAAACTAAAAAACAAACAAAATCATTATCACGTGTAAAAAAAACAACATATTTTCTGAAAGCCAGAGAGTGAATGTATTGGGGTCCCGGGTCCCAGAAGGTGTGACTCCATGACAGTACTTACCGAGCGCTGAGCGCAGGAGAGAGCTGAGCATGGTTCCAGAGGTGTTGGTGGGAGCTCAGCAGGGCTGCTAATGCTTCCCCCAAAGGGACACGGCTATTTATACAGAGAGGACTCAACAAGCCCCGCCCACACCCAGCGCCATGCAGGCAGGTGTGATGGTGACCTCACCAGAGAGAGGTCCAGGAAGGCTCTGCCTGAATGGAGTATACTTCAGATTGTTTAATATTGTGTTCTTATAGTATGAGCCAAAAGTTAGTATGTATGAACTCGTGAATGAACAGTCAACATGAGGACCTTTGTGGTGTTCTTGCAGAGTGAGAGCAGCATTAGCGTTACGGTTGAATGTAAACAAGTTCAATGGAGGCCTTTGTCTGTCAGGATCAACACATCATCTGGGCCAACGCAGCAGTGAAGAGCCACAGCACTTTTCACTTTTCATTTCGTTTTACCAGAGACCACAGGAAGTCCCCTCCAGTTTATACCAACATATTTTTATACAATCATTTCTACACCGCTGAGATCAATCTTTATCTCATACAGAGTTCCCGTTGTCCGGTAATTACCGGTCTTTGACCGGAAAAAAATGAGGAGGACCGAAAATTCTAAATGTCTCCGGTCAGAATGACCGATTGGAAATAAGGCCCCGTCCACACGGAGCCGAAACGGGCGAAAACGATCCAGTTTCGTTTTATGCTTAATGTTCAAGGCACTGGTTCTCCACAGAAAAAAGTGGAGTGCATCAACCCTGCGCTCATACAGCATGAGCGCTGTATACAAACATTCAGTCACGAGGAGATTCAACCATTGAGCAGAACAAAATTGAGCAGGTCCTATGTTCCCGGTTTTCCCCAAAAAGGGTCCTATGTTCCCCTGTAGCCATACATACCGGGGAGCATAGGACCCTTTTTGGGAAAAGCGGGGAACATAGGACCCTTTTCTGGGAAAAGGGTCCTATGTTCCCCGCAATTTATCAATTTTTAAAAATATTTAAACTTTGACGCGGCATTCGCGTAATGACAGCCAATCGGCGTTCAACAGAGTGACATGTCTAACGTAACAGCCAATCAGCGTTCAACCGGCCAACTCAGTGCAGTGCAGCCCGGGGTGAACTGCAGCATGGAGGAGAAAGTGATTGTTGCCGTTTGCGACTCCCGGAGCTCTTTATATAATAGTCTATAATATAATTGTATAATAATATCACGTCCAAAAGCTCTGTGCGCCTCCGGATGGCCGTAACGCGGGGAGCTCTCGTAGGGATTGGGCTTCTCGGGGTTTGTTTACCGGTGTATGAATATACTGCGTCAGGTTCTCCGACGTCTCTCCCTCTTCCACAAAAGGTAAAGACATGCAATGGTAGTTATCTCGGCCGGAATTTGGCAGTAATGGTGGAAAAGGTAACAGACCGGGGAACATAGAACCCTTTTTAAAAAAAGGGTCCTATGTTCCCCGGTCACATACATATCGGGGAACATAGGACCCTTTTTTGGGAAAAGCAGGGAACATAGGACCCTTTTTTAAAAAAAGGGTCCTATGTTCCCCAGTCTCATACAAAGAGGGGAACATAGGACTCGGGGAACATAGACACGCTCCCCTATAGACTACCGTAGGTTTATGAACTAAACGGCGGCAAGCTAGCGAAAGCCGGCGGCAAGCTTTGCGGAGCACCGGTATTTAACAACCATGGCGAATCAAAATATGATCACACACTTCTTCTTTATATAGCCTGCCTATCAATTTTTTTAAGTGCAATAAACACGGACAATATCCGACCGTTTTTTTTCCAATTTGACCGGTAAAATGAAACCTTCCCGGTCACATGACCGGCACCAATTTCTTCTAGCGGAAACACTGATCTCATAACGGTTTTAAGAGTTCTATGTTTTTCATTTTTTGAGAGAATATTTATTTGAAGGGATTTTCAAAGTGTATCCACTGTGTTGGATTAGTATCTCAGGGAAGGAAGAAGTCTGGCTATATAGATGAGATCCTGCTGAAACCAAACAGTTGCATGCTTTAATAATAAGGCTTTAATAAAAAGGCCTTGATAACCTCCGACCTCAGAAGGTCAATCTACTCGACATGGTGTAAATGGATCGGTAAAGACATCAAAAGTTCTCACTGGTAGAAGATGAAGGCCTACTTGTATGCACTGATGTTCTTTCTTTCAAAACACACATGACTGCATCAGAGCATGAGTTTGAATGTTGTAATAATCATTTAATGCAAAAAGCAGAAAACAAGATCAAGATTCATTCATCAGGTGGAGAGCTGGAGGGGGGGGGGGGGGGCATGCGTCTCCAGATGTTGGTGTTTGTAGTGTAGGCCTGCTGCTCTCCTCAGAGGGGAACTGTTGGATTGGAAAGCTCAGTATGAAGAACAGGTTCTATTGTAGAAGGGTAAATCCACATTGTAGGAAAAAAAAAAAGTTTGTTTCCAAAACGTACATTGACAGGTATAAGCCAGTTCCAAGTACTTGTTTATCCCAGAACAGGGATCCTGAAACACTGAGTTCAGTGCATAGACACTACAACGATTTCTACCGTTGCACCTGTGGAGACACGGTTGTTAACTCCTCTCAACAATCTGGAAGTCACCAAGTGACAGCTCTTTATTAGCTATGAATGTACATTTTAACAGGGAGAGGAATCAGGCTCAGTACCTTTCAGCTACAACTCTGTTCGCAGTACGAGTAAAGCAGTCGATTTTATTGAATTTCGTGTCAGGAACAACACCGTATACACAGGTGGTTCGGTCGGCGCGCCCGTAGAACGCTCCAATGAGCGCTATCGTCTGGCCGGCGTCTGGGTGGGGAGCAGACAGGAAGAGAACCTCACATGTGAACTTGCAGGTGAAGATGAAATATGAGTCTTGATTGTCGAGCACATTGTGACACATCGGTGGTGAATCCTACCACAGGAGAGTTCCGCCGTGGAAAACTCACAGGCGACGACATGATCTGCACAGAAACACTGGTTAGACATCACACTCACACACATGGAGGTCCAGTGTTGCAGTACTTCACAGAGTGACAGGACTCACGTGCAGGGAGGCAGGTGTACGTGGTTTGGATGTATTTGTGGGTGTCAGAGCAGGGGTCGGCACCGAAGATCTCTTTGTCCACTTCACAGACTTTCCTAGCGTTACACCTTAACCAGGAACACACATCACTAATAAGACGAGAGATTCAAATACCTGCAAGCAGACAACACTGTCTGTGCACCAAAACACATTGTTCTCTACTCAACTTTAATGTCAATTTACTCATCTTAACTGAAACTCATTCTTGTGATCGGGGATCACATTCCCCAAGAGACTGAAGGCGGCAGTACAACGTTACAGAGGGCCGCTGTAGGTTAGGGGAAGGCCTCAACAACTGATAGTCACCTGTTTGCAAGGGCTTCCAGAGCGCCTGATTGAGAGCATCTAGTGTTGGCCAGCTGTCCTGAAGGTTTGCCTTCACTGCAGGTCTGTCTGTCAGTCCGTCCGTAGGCCACTGTGAGCACACTGATCACTCCTTGATCTGTGGGAGAGATTAGAGATTCCTTTTTTATTTTATTTATAATTTTGCTACTCTGAAGATTAGCAAATTAGGTAATAATGTTGAAAGTAGGCCAATTGACAAAACTTTGGGGGTCCATTTTGGGGTCACTGGATCTAAATGTTCTCTTCTTTGCTGTGATGAGCAACTGAGTGTCTACAGCTCAACAGAAGAATGTCATGCCTGCTCCAACTACCGAACCACAGGAGATGGTCCAGGGAATGTGAAATCCATTTTAGTAAATGGCTTTTGTAGCGGAGGATAATCATGTGAAATAATGTTCATTATTATCAACCAACCGATCATATTATCAAACAGTATAAAACAGACCCCTGGTCTCTGGCTCACTCCTAAGCGTCCTTGTATCCTAATGATATCACTTTTTATAGTATTTATAGTATATTATCTTCAAAATCTAGGAATCCTTAATGCCCTTATTTATATGAAAGAGACCAGACATCTCCATCTCTCTCTCAAGGCCTTCTTTGACCCTGCACAATAACCTTTCAAATAACTTATTGTATCTATGACCCCATGTTGATCATTTTAGTAACCTTTTCTTCTGCATTTTATTTTATTGATTGCATTTAGTCTTTAAAAACATTTGAAAGCTGTTATTGGGGTGCGAACCGACTCGGATCTGACGCCACGCCCACACTTCAAGCGTTTTATTATTTCGCTCGGTCGTTGGAGGAAAACATGGACGCCACCCGGAAAGCTGTTGTCGCGGTAGCATTGGCAGAGTACCAGGCGCTCCAAAATAGGTAGGCTATAGGCCATAGGCAGAGATACGGACGCTGTAAGGTATTGCAGTAATACGAGTGATTGAAATTGCCATTTAAACCACCATAGCGGTCCAAACACAATGAAAACAGTTCATACTTCAAGTCAAACTGGGCACAGCCATCTTGAATTCTGTCTCAGAATTTTTTTCGGTCACCACTGAGGCTACGTTAACATGATGGCAGTCTGAACACAAGACGCAAAAGTGGCGTCGCGTCTTCACTTTTTATTCCGCGTTTAGACAAGCGTTTTCGGGAGGAAATCTGCGTGCATACAGTGACGCCAAAGTGTGTGGAATTCGATTGGGTATTGTGGTATCCGGCTTGGAGAATGGGCCGGGATTCAGGAAAACAGGTGGCAACGGTTGGTTTAAGCCGACTTCGGCGTTTATTGCAATTATAAAAGACAGGTTAAGGGTGCGCTTGGGTCTCCGTGGGCCTCAAGCCTCTGCAGTCCATGTGTGTCTCTGCCTCTCCCGTCCATGCGTGTCTCTGCCTCTCTTATAGTGGCTCCGGGCCTTCCTCCTCCCAGCCGCCAGGTGTCCCCCATCCCGCTGATTGGGGGGAAGGACCCGGTGCTCTCCGTCGCCGGCTGGTGGGTGGGGGTGGTACACCCCGTCCTTCACGGTCCCACGGGACCGTGAAGGCCGAGGCTTCAGGGGCGGGATGCCACACTCCCCCCCCGTTTGCTCAAGCCCCTGGTCTCTGGGGAACCCACCCAGACAGGCATCCCGACGTGACAGGGCGTCGGCGTTGGCATGCTCCCGGCCCGGTCGGTGGTCCACCCGGAACCGGAAATCCTGGAGAGCCAGGAACCACCGTGTCACCCGGGCGTTTGTATTCTTGGCCCCCGCCATCCACTTCAGGGGGGCGTGGTCGGTGACCAAGGTGAACTCCCTCCCCAGGAGGTAGTAGCGCAACTTCTCCAGGCACCATTTAATGGCCAGGGCCTCCTTCTCCACGGTGGAGTAGTTGCGCTCATTGGGGAGGAGCTTCCGGCTGACGTAGGTTATCGGGTGCTCCTCTCCGGCCCGGACCTGGGACAAGACCCCCCCAAGACCCACCTCCGAGGCGTCTGTGTGAACAATCACAGGGAGGTTAAAGTCAGGTGTGATTAGTACCGGTTCTGAGCACAGGGCCTCCCGGAGCGTCTTGAACGCCCGGTCCGCCGCCTCTGACCAGGTGACCCGGTCTGGCAAGGCCTTACGGGTTAGGTCGTTCATGGGGCTGGCCAGCGTGGCGTACCCGGGAATGAAGCGCTGATAGTAGCCCACCAGCCCCAAGAACGCCTTTACCTGCTTCTTAGTCCTGGGTTGCGGCCAGGCCCGTATGGCGGCTACCTTGCCTTCCTGCGGCCGCACTGTCCCTCTCCCGACCCGGTACCCCAGGTACGTCGTCTCCTCTCTCCCGAGGCGACATTTGGCCGGGTTAGCGGTGAGGCCCGCCTTGCGCAGCTCTCCCAGCACGGCCCTTAGCTGGCGGACGTGGATATCCCAGCTGGCGCTGTAAATGATGATGTCATCGATGTATGCCGCTGCGTAATCCTGGTGGGGCCTCAGGAGCTGGTCCATCATCCGCTGGAATGTGGCCGGGGCGCCGTGTACCCCGAAAGGGAGGACGGTGTACTGGTACAGTCCCCCCGGGGTGGAGAACGCCGTCTTTTCCCGGGCCGCCCGGGTCAACGGCACCTGCCAGTACCCCTTGGTCAGGTCCAGGGTCGACAGGTACCGTGCCGGGCCCAGGCGCTCGATAAGTTCGTCGACCCGGGGCATGGGGTAGGCGTCGAACTCCGATGCGTCGTTCAGCCGCCTGAAGTCATTGCAGAACCTAAAGGACCCATCCGGCTTGGGCACCAGGACCACCGGGCTGCACCAGGCGCTGCGTGACTCCTCTATCACGCCGAGCTGCAGCATTCGGCGCACCTCGGCCCGTATGGCCTCCCTCCGGGCCTCTGGGATCCTGTAGGGCGGAACCCTTACCCTTATTCCTGGCGCCGTCCGGATGTCGTGGTGGGTGGCGGCAGTCCTCCCCGGCAGGTCGGAGAACACGTCCCGATGCTGGAGGACGATCTCGTCCAGGTCGTGCCTCTGGGCCGGGCTGAGGTCCTCCCCCACCGGGACCTCCGGGATCTCCTGCCGGGCCGCCAGGGCCAAGGGAGCGGGGTCGGCGGGTGTCTGCTCCCCCCCCCTCCACTGCTTCAGGATGTTTATGTGGTACAGCTGTGTCGGCTTCCGCCTCCCTGGCTGGCGGACCCGGTAGTTCACCTCGCCCACGCGTTCCACCACCTCGTAGGGTCCCTGCCACTTGGCCAGGAACCGGCACTCCGCCGTGGGGACCAGAACCAGGACCAGGTCCCCGGGCTGAAAGGTCCTCAGCTGGGCTCCTCGGTCATAGACCCTCGCCTGGGCCTGCTGCGCTTGCTGGAGGTGCCTCCGGACGATGGGCCACACCCGGGCCATGCGGTCACGTACCTGCTCCACGTGGTCGATGGTGGTGCGGTGGGGGGACGGCTGGCTCTCCCAGGCCTCCTTTGCGATGTCCAGGATCCCTCGGGGTCTCCGCCCGTACAACAGCTCGAAGGGGGAGAACCCGGTGGACGCCTGGGGGACCTCCCGCACCGCGAACAGTACGTGGGGTAGTAGTTGGTCCCAGTTCTTCCCGTCGGCTTGCATGGCCTTCTTGAGCATCTGCTTTAGGGTTTTGTTGAAGCGCTCAACCAGGCCGTCTGTCTGGGGGTGGTAAACCGAGGTCCGGAGCTGCTTCACCTGCAGAAGCCTGAGGACCTCCTTCATCACCCGTGACATGAAGCACGACCCCTGATCGGTGAGCACCTCCTTCGCTATTCCCACCCGGCTAAAAAGGAGCATTAGTTCACGGGCGACTGCCTTGGCGGTGGCAGCGCGCAGGGGGAGGGCCTCGGGGTAACGGGTGGCATAGTCCACTAGCACCAGGATATAGCGGTGGCCCCGGCTGGTCTTGGGAAGGGGCCCCACGATGTCTAATGCTAAGCGGTCAAAGGGGGTCTCAATGATGGGCATGGGAATGAGGGGGTGTCTAGCGATGGACCGGGGGGCTACCCGCTGGCACTCGGGGCACCCCTGGCAGTGGCGCTCCACATCCCGCTTAACCCCCGGCCAATAGAACCTGGCTAGGACCCGCTCCCGGGTCTTGTCCATGCCCAGGTGGGCCCCCAGGAGGTGAGTGTGGGCCATAAAAAGCACCTTACTAACATAGGGGCGGGGCACCACTAGCTGTTCCCTCACTCCCCCCTCCCCGGAGGCTACTCTATACAACAGACCCCCCCTGGTGCTGAAGTGCGGATGTGGTGTGTGACTCACCGAGTCCCGGGCCTGCCCGTCGTGAACCAGGACGTGGCTCCAGGCGTGCTTGAGGGCCTCATCCTGGAGCTGAGCGGTGGCGAACTGGCCGGGTCGGGACGAGCCTTCCCCCCTCTCTGGTAAGAAGTCCGAGAACTCAGTGAGGGGGGAGCTCTCCGGGTCTTCCGGTGGGTCCGGCTGCTCGGAGGCTGTGAGGGTCTCCGTGGTGTCGGGGGTAGGTTCCGGTGTCTCGCTCCGGACGGGACCTCTCGCTGTGTGCCCCGGGGTCCCCGGTGGGGAAGGTCCGTTCCCCTCCGATTCCTCGTCCTCCGCCGTCAGCTCTCCCGGGGATGATGGACGCCGGGTGGCCCCGTAGGCCTGCCGAACCCCCCGCGCCCCTCTGCGGGGAGGGCCTCTCCAGCTCCGTAGCTCCCGCGTCGGGTCCCACAGCCGGTGGAAGATCGGGCAATCCCTCCCGATCAACACGGGGACCGGTAGGTGGGGGACAATCCCCGCCTTGATTGTGAACACCCCGTGTGGGGTGCGGACAACCACGTGGCACGTGGGGTAAGTCCGGGTGTCCCCGTGAACGCAGGCCACCTCCATAGGTTCCCCTGCCTTCCCCCCCGCCAGGTCGGGGCGAAGGAGGGTAACCGCACTGCCAGTGTCTAAGAGGGCCTGCGTGTCCCGGTTCATGACCCGCGCCGGGATCGTCGGACTACCCGAGGTTCCCTGCGACCAGCAGGTCGCCAACATGCACGTGTGGTCCGCCCCCGGGTCCGCGTACGCTGACGGCATCGACACATCACGTCCCCTCGGGCAATAGCGAGCGATGTGGCCGTACTGGCCGCACCCGAAGCAGCGCCGCACCTCCCGGTTCTCCGGTACTCCGCTCAGTGGGGTGACGCCGGGAGCCGGGTTGCCGATGGGGGGTCCCCTCGGGGCTTGGCGGGTCTCTGCGCGCCGTGGGGCTGGGGCGGGTCCGGCGTTCAGGAGCTGGGCCACCTGCCAGTTCTCCAGCTGAAGGACCAGGTCGTCCACGGTGGCAGGGTGATGGTGGGCCAGCACGCGGCGGGCGTCCGGCGGGAGTCGCCGCAGGGTGTGGTCAATAATCACCCGGTCGACCGGGCTGGGGCCCTCTCCCGCTGTCAGCCACCGCTTCACCAGCCGGCTGTGCTGGGCGATCTGGGTGCGCACCGCTCCCTGCGCGTCAAACCGCCAATCCTGCGCGCGTTGTGCGCGCGCCGCGAGGTTGTGGCCATAGTAGGCCAGTATGGCCTGTTTGAGCGCCGGGTACTGGCGGGCGATGTCCGCCGGCAGGTCCTGGCTCGCCTTCTGGGCGGGTCCGGTGAGGAACGGCGCCACTATGTGCGCCCACTGCTCCTCTGGCCAGCCTTCCCTCTGTGCAGTCCGCTCGAAGACCTCGAGGTAAGCCTCCACGTCGTCTT
Source organism: Gadus macrocephalus (assembly GCF_031168955.1). Taxonomy (NCBI): domain Eukaryota; kingdom Metazoa; phylum Chordata; class Actinopteri; order Gadiformes; family Gadidae; genus Gadus; species Gadus macrocephalus. The sequence goes on from NC_082402.1 coordinate 1,813,060, forward strand.
CCGGTCCCAGCTTCGTGAGGCGGCTGGTCGGGGCGGCGGTCGGCGCATCGCGGACGGCGTGCTGAGTCAGCCGCAGAACAGCTTCGCGGAGCAGGGCGAGGCTCTCGGTGGTCTCCCGCTGGTGTTGCTGGGCAGCCAACGCCGCGGCTCCGTCCGGGTTCTGCATGGTGGGGTAGTAGTAGTGGGAACGCTCAAGTTGCCTGCATTCTCCACCATATGTGGTATCCGGCTTGGAGAATGGGCCGGGATTCAGGAAAACAGGTGGCAACGGTTGGTTTAAGCCGACTTCGGCGTTTATTGCAATTATAAAAGACAGGTTAAGGGTGCGCTTGGGTCTCCGTGGGCCTCAAGCCTCTGCAGTCCATGTGTGTCTCTGCCTCTCCCGTCCATGCGTGTCTCTGCCTCTCTTATAGTGGCTCCGGGCCTTCCTCCTCCCAGCCGCCAGGTGTCCCCCATCCCGCTGATTGGGGGGAAGGACCCGGTGCTCTCCGTCGCCGGCTGGTGGGTGGGGGTGGTACACCCCGTCCTTCACGGTCCCACGGGACCGTGAAGGCCGAGGCTTCAGGGGCGGGATGCCACAGTATGCATGTCAGGCGGCTAGATGGCGCTGTGATACACTATTACACAACACCGCCATGTCTGAGCGCATGCGTAGAATCTTCCTTCTCTTATCTGTGCCGCGAAATCCAAAACATAATTACAGATCCCTCTCTGTTCAGTAATAATATCTGTACATTTCATGGAAAGACTCCTGTAAATTTATTAGAGCTGCCAGAGCAGCTTGACGGTGCGACGCATGGAAATAATCTGACATGTTTGTTTATTTCCCGGTACTGGGGCATGTATGTGACGTAAACGCGTACGCGACGTGAACAGATCTGAGCAGAGTTTTGCGTCATGGCAGTGTAGACGGAAACGCTACGGCGGAGCGTTTTCAAGATTTCCACTCTGGAGGGTGGTTTCAGATTTGTGCATTGCTAAGCCCCAAAGACGCCGTCACCGTCTAAACGAAAGGCATTTCAGATTAAATATTTTGTCGTTTTTACCCGCAAGTGTCGTTGTGTAAACGGGGCCTAATGCTGAGTTTTAATATCCATCCGTCTCGGAGGTCCGAGGACGTTGCCTACTGACACGCACAAACACGCCCCTTTTCCTCGGACGGCGAACTCGCCATCTCGGTTGAACTCAGTGGTGACCGAGCAAAATTCCGAGACAGAATTCAAGATGACTGCGCCCATTGTGACTTGAAGTATGAACTGTTTTCATTGTGCTTGGACCACTTTGGTGGTTTTAATGGCGATTTCAATCACTCGTATTACTGCAATACCTTACTGCGTCCGTATCTCTGCCTATGTACACAAATATATTGTATTTGTGTACAGCACTTTGGTCAACTACTGTTGTTTTAAATGTGCTATATAAATAAACTTGACTTGACTTGACTATGGCCTATAGCCTACTCATTTTGGAGCGCCTGGTCCTCTGCCAATGCTACCGCGACAACAGCTTTCCGGGTGGCGTCCATGTTTTCCTCGAACGACCGAGCGAAATAATAAGACGCTTGAAGTGTGGGCGCGGCGTCAGATCCGAGATCCGAGTCGGTTCGCAGAGAATACTCAAACGCAGCATAAGTTCAACCGAGATGGCGAGTTTGTTGCAGTTGTGGAAGTTGTGGAAATACCAGAGAGGTCAGAGAACCCGACCCATAAGACCAACAGCAGAACGGTTGTCCAAATAACATAGAAGTATACAACGTGTGTATTCACACACACACACACACACACACACACACACACACACACACACACACACACACATGTGGCGCTCGCACGGTTGAGGCTCATCGTCTCATTGGCAGGCCAAATTCTCTGGGCGGGCAAGGCAGAGAAAGGGGAGGTAACTTGGCCCCTTATGATGACGGATTGTGCCAAATTCGAAATCGGAGCGTCTGAGCTTCCATTTTCAGAGGCGGAGCAGGACACCTAGAGCTCGTTTTACACCCAATGCCATTGCTAGCTACTGGGGGACCGTAGGCAAGCTAGGGGAACTCATATTATTGTAAGAAAACCTCATAAAGGGAAATTTTCATGCCATGGGAATCAAAATGCACATTTATCGCCATAATGTTATTCAAACACATTTTAATGGTGACTCCTTCTTAAAAGGTTGCATTTCCACCGAGTATTAAATGAATGCCGTGCATTATGTTTTGGCAGTGACGTCGATATGCAGTTCCTAAAACAGTCGACAGGGGGCCAAACGGTCACGTGGTTCGTACTGGGCTACCTGTACAAACCACCTACTCTATCGTTTAAGTTGAATAAAATAATATTATTAAATATATTTGTATTTCTATTGTGTTATTCAATAATTGGTATTGCGAAATTGAAACAGCAAACGCTGAATCGGTGAAGGCCAAAATACGGGGAGGAGTGTGTGTGTGTGTGTGTGTGTGTGTGTGTGTGTGTGTGTGTGTGTGTGTGTGTGTGTGTGTGTGTGTGTGTGTGTGTGTGTGTGTGTGTGTGTGTGTGTGTGTGTGTGTGTGTGTGTGTGTGTGTGTGTGTGTGTGTGTGTGTGTGTGTGTGTGTTAGGGATCACTGCTCTGTAAATATTGGGTCTGATTTCAGTGCAAACTGAAGAAATGGGTCATGTTCCAATCTCAGCTGCTGTTGAATCCTGTCCATCTCTTTTCATTTGGATATTGTTTGTGGGACGAGGTTCCGGCTGGAGCCAGTTCTGACCCCTCTTTTTCAGCGCTGCACTTCATAATATTCAGAGTCGATCTTTCATCCTTGAACCGGGGAGCACAGTCTCCAAGACTTGACCGAGGGCCCACATACCAAATCCCCAAAGCCTTTTAGTTTTGGACATGCCAACGTGCTTCGCGTCAGACCCCAAGAAAGTAGGGCTGTCATAGAAGCAAACTACCTGGAAGTCTCTGAATAAACATATCGGTGTGTCAAGAGCATCCTGCTTTTCTGAGTATAGGCTTAACTGCACAGTGAGACACTTCCCTTTGACCTCATGTTTGCATTTTGTTCTTTCTGGCCCGGTCGTCCGAACCTTTCATTAACGGGTTTTCTTACCACAACTCAGTCGCTGCATTCGGCCCTCACAAGTGATGACGCTCTCTGTGGAAATAGAGGATATAGGCTTCAGAGAAGAGAACACACACACAAACACACAAACACACACACCCCTTACCTGCACTTGTAAGACAGCAGACTGCTGCCAAAACTAAAAAACAAACAAAATCATTATCACGTGTAAAAAACATATTTTCTGACAGCCAGAGAGTGAATGTATTGGGGTCCCGGGTCCCAGAAGGTGTGACTCCATGACAGTACTTACCGAGCGCTGAGCGCAGGAGAGAGCTGAGCATGGTTCCAGAGGTGTTGGTGGGAGCTCAGCAGGGATGCTTCCCCCAAAGGGACACGGCTATTTATACAGAGAGGACTCAACAAGCCCCGCCCACACCCAGCGCCATGCAGGCAGGTGTGATGGTGACCTCACCAGAGAGAGGTCAAGGAATGGCTCTGCCTGAATGGAGTATACTTCAGATTGTTTAATATTGTGTTCTTATTTCTGCGATATGGCTTATAGTATTAGCCAAAAGTTAGTATGTATGAACTCGTGGATGAACAGTCAACATGAGGACCATATCCTTTGTGTTGTTCTTGGAGAGTGAGAGCAGCATTAGCGTTAAGGTCGAATGTAAACAAGCTCACTGGCGGCCTTTGGTCCGTCAGGATCAATATGTCATCTGGGGACAACGCAGCATTGAAGGGCCACAGTACCGTATTGGTCCGAATATAAGACAACCCTGATTATAAGATGACCCCCCGTTTACAACACAAACATTTAGAAAAAAAGATTTGCAGACCAGATTTGCGCTGACTGGCATCTGTGAGACGTTGTTTTTGTGCTCGCCATCTTCTTACGTTACACTCCGTGACCCCGAACTTCTTGGCAGCTTGGCAGTTGTTCCTTGACTCAGCCTCATTGACGACCATTATTTAAAAATTGGCCTCATAGCTCCTCCGCTGTTGTGGATCGACCTGACCCACTTTTGAGCCACTTCTCTAAATGCTCACCCTGTCTTTCCATCTTTAAAACCTGGTAGCGATAGTTATTATGTTATAACTCTAGGGCTATGCTTGTAGGCATAGCCGTCTAGGCTCTGCCTCATGGGCTTGTCCCGTGCGCGTGTTTGCGCACACTGAAATGTTCAACTATGCACCGATCAACGTGGGCACCGCCCACATTACCCACGGCACCGTGTATATAAGGCAGCGCAAACTGCCGCCCATCCTCCACGCTTTTCTTTCAGCATTTGGAGGGTACAGCAGGTGGTATCTAGACGGCTACGCCTACAATCATAGAACTAGAGTTATAATATATCATAACTATCGTTCTATTTCATGTAGGCTACGCCGTCTAGGCTTCGTCTTATGGGCTAAGGCGAAGCTGCGAGCGGAGCCCCATCAACGCACTCCTGCTGGACCCGTCAAAAAACTTGAGTCACCGGGGCGCATAAGACTAAAAAAAGCCGAGGATGTGCAAAAACACAACAGCTTAATAAAAAAACGAATTTGTCCTAGCTCAAGCAAGGCGACGATCAAGAGAAAAAAGTGAGTCACCCGGCGCCAGGGAGGTGGGACAGGAGGCACACTGAGGCCCTGCAAAGGACCCCCTAGCTCTCATAGATGCGCTCTCCAGCGGCCCTGAAAAGGGCCGTTGGTCCATCGCCTCGCCCGCGCCACTGCCACCGGTTTGAAGGTTCAAAGTCATTCTTCTTCTTCGTAGATCGGTACAATTGCTGAAAGAAAAGGGAGGAAGGGCGGCGGTATGCGCCGCCTTATATTCACGGTACCGTGGGAAATGTGGGCGGTGCCCACGTTGATTGGTGCATAGTTGAAATTTTCGGTGCCTGCGAGAACGCGCACGGGACAAGCCCATGAGGCGAAGCCTAGACGGCGTAGCCTGCATGAAATAGAACGGGCTGGTTGTTAAAGGGACACTGTGTAATATTTTAAGTCATTTATTACCTCAAATCAACGTATTCATTCATAAATGAGTCCTCATTGGTGTAAAATTATTTCTGCCAAAAATCTCGCTTATCCTCCTGAGCGAAGAATAACTAATATGTAGTTACATAGGACGGGTAAGCTTCACGGAGGCTTCCATGTTCTTCCGGTCTATGAACTGCCGAGAGGGACAAAAAGCACTACGTGGTACAGGAAATGCAACTCGTTTTCACTCTGAGCCAGCGTGAATGATGACCGAAATAATTCACTATCTTGCTCGAGGAGTAATTACTCATACATCATTAGCTTACACTAATGATTCAATGCAGTTTGAAATTTGTTTGAAATAACGAACCTCATCATCACTCGAATGACTCGATGAGGTAGTATTGGATGTCATAACACAGCTTCTTGGCACATACTGCCCACCGTAGTTTTTTAACAAGCGAGCACTATTAGTTTGAATGCAATATACAATTGTACCACTAGATGGGAGTCATTTTTACACAGTGTCCCTTTAAGGATGCTGGACTACTTCTTCCCGGAACCAGTTTTTGGCGCCACCTGGGGCCGCGAATGTGTATCGACATTTAAAGGGAGAGGCGAAGAAGAGAAGCTGCGCTCTGAATACTAGACCCCGAATATAAGACGACCCGACTTTTTCAGACCTATTTCGAGGGGTCTTATATTCTGTCCATTACGGTACTTTTCCTTGTGCTGCCAATAAGGTCTTATCATAGACCGAGACCATGTTACCATCTTTACATTCTTTGTAAAATAAATATTACAACGTTTTACCAGAGACCACAGAGGAATTCCCCTCCAGTTTATTCCAACATATTTTTATGATAATTTCTACACCGCTGAGATCAATCATTATCTCATAACGGTTTTTAGGAGTTCTGTTTTTCATTTTGAAGAGAATTTTGTTTGAAGGGATTTTCAAAGTGTGTGGATCCAGTGTCTTGGATTAGTATCTCAGGGAAGGAAGAAGTCTGGCTATATAGATGAGATCTGGCTGAATCCAAACAGTAGCATGCTTTAATAACAAGGCTTTAATAATAAGGCCGATAACCTCTGACCTCAGAAGGTCAACCTAGTAGACATAGAATGGTGTAAATGGATCCGTAAAGACATCAAAAGTTCTCACTGGTAGAAGATGAAGGTCTACTTGTATGCACTGATGTTCTTTCTTTCAAAACACACATGACTGCATCAGAGCATGAGTTTGAAGGTTGTAATAATCATTTAATGCAAAAAGCAAGATCAAGATTAATTCATCAGGTGGAGAGCTGGAGGGGGGGGGGGCATGTGTCTTCAGATGTTGGTGTTTGTAGTGTAGGCCTGCTGCTCTCCTCAGAGGGGATCTGTTGGATTGGAAAGCTCAGTATGAAGAACAGGTTCTATTGTAGAAGGGTAAATCCACATTGTAGGAAAACATTTTTACTTCCAAAACTTACATTGACAGGTATAAGCCAGTTCCAAGTACTTGGCGGTCCCAAAACAGGGATCCTGAAACACTGAGTTCAGTGCATAGACACTACAACGGCTTTTACCGTTACACCTGTGGAGACACGGTTGTTAACTCCTCTCACCAATCTGGAAGTCACCCAGTGACAGCTCTTCATTTGCTATGAATGTACATCTTAACAGGGAGAGGAATCAGGATCAGTACCTTTCAGCTACAACTCGGTTCGCAGTAGGATTAAAGCAGGTGATTTTATTGACTTGACCGTCAGGACGACCGTATATACAGGTGGTTCGGTCGGCGCGCCCGTAGAACGCTCCAATGAACGCTATCGTCTGGCCGGCGTCTGGGTGGGGAGCAGACAGGAAGAGAACCTCACATGTGAACTTGCAGGTGAAGATGAAATATGGGACTTTATTGTTGAGCACATCGTGACACAGCGGTGGTGAATCCTACCACAGGAGAGTTCCACCTCCGACTCCTCACAGGCGACGACACGATCTGCACAGAAACACTGGTTAGACATCACTCACACACATGGAGGTCCAGTGTTTCAGTACTTCACAATCAAGTCAAGTCAATTCAAGTTTATTTTTTAGAGCCCTTTAAAACAACAACAGCTGACCAAAGTGCTGTACAAATCAGCTATCGAGTTATAAAAACACAAATAACGTAAAAACATTTAAAGCACAAAACCGGACACAGACAATAAAACGTATGCAGAGTTAAATTCAAGAGAAAATAAATGAGTTTTTGTGAGTGCTTTCAAAATGGGCATTGAAGGGGCTAGCCTAACATGAAGAGGGAGTTTGTTCCACAGTCTGGGTGTCATGGTTTTGAATAATGTTTTTTGCACTTTGGACTTTGGCGGCATCAAGTGGCCGTAAATGTGTTATCTAAGTATTTTCTGTTCCCTTGCTTTGCCAATCAGCCCTGTCACCTGTGTATCGTTGCTCCGGTCACATGACCAATCAAGGCATGTATTTAAGCCCTGCTTTTGCCTATGTTCAGTGCTTTGTCTTTGATGTGCCACGTTCGTACTCTGACCGAAGCTAAAGTCTTGTATTGGAAATTATTATTGATCCCCTGTGTTTTGACCGCTTGCCTGCCCTCTGGATTACCCACTTGGATTTGCCCCTTTGGTATGACGTTTTGGACTTCAGTCTTTTGATGAGGATCTACCTGTTTTTGAGTTTTCCTTTTGCCTTCTCTTTTGGATCTTTAGCTCTTTTTGGATTTTGCCCTCGTTTTGGAATTTGATCTGTGTTTTTGCCCAAAGACTTTGTTGTAATAAACAACCTTTCAGTTAAACCCTCTCTGCACTTGAGTCTATACCCTTCCCTTTTTGTTAACTGGGTTCAGAGTAGAACTGTGGATTCGTAGATCCAGGCTTGATCCCCAATTCTGACAGAAAGACTAAGCCCTGAACATAGGCAAAAGCAGGGCTTAAATACATGGCTTGATTGGTCATGTGACCGGAGCAACAAGACACAGGTGACGGGGCTAATTGGCAAAGCAAGGGAACAGAAAATACTTAAATAACACATGTACGGCCACTTGATGCCGCCAAAGTCCAAAAAACATTATTCAAAACCATGACACTGGGGCCAACAACTGAAAGAGCCCCATTCCCCCTGCTCTTCAGACTTGACGGTGGGATGGTGAGTAGTAATTTGGATAAGCTGGATTTTACCAAAGAGTTAATTTGCTTGTCCAGTTTAAAATCTGTGTCTAAAATGATACCAAGATTTCTAACGGAGTGCTTAGAATAAGGTTCCATAATGAAGCATATATGTAGCAAAATTCTAATGGCAATAAAATTTGCAATTTGCAATTCAATAAGTCATTACATTATGCAATTGACAATTCATTATGCAATTTAATAATGTAATTTGTAAATACGTTATTCAAAGTGTATTTTAATATGCAAAGTGACAATGAAATCCTAAATAAAATTTGCAAAAGTTGTAACAATAAAAATAGACTAACATTTTGTCAAATTTTTTGAGGTCCTTTATTCAAATTGAAGAGCTATAGCGTCCCCGTGATTGCAATCCACTCCGCCACGCTCCTTGTGTTGCAAAATTCAAAAGACATTTCAATCCGCAAAACACTTTTGCAAAACGCTGAACGACGATATTATGAATCTCAAACGACCGCGTCGGGTTCTCCGAAGTCTCTGGTTCTTCCACTTCCACATCAATCTGAAGTAGACTGAACCGCGACATGGAGGTGAAAGGGATTGTTGACCGCGATTGTCTCTTGCCGGAGCCCCGCTGCCCTCTGTTGATGCACCACCGCCTCGGATGCGGGCAGCGCCGTGGCACCACGGCCGGGGCCGCACCGTGGTGCCTCGCGGCGGTGGTGGTGCCTCGGCAGTGGGCAGCGGGCGATGGGGCTCTGGTGGGAGGCAATCACGGGCAACAATCCCTTTCTCCTCGATGTCGCAGTTCATATACTCAAGGTCAAAGCCGAAGTTCCTTTCCCCTAATTCCTTCTCAACCATGGCTGAGATAACCACCACTACGAGCCTCGTTGTGGAAATACCAGAGAGGTCAGAGAACCCGACGTGTTATTCACCATAACACCAACCGCAGAACGGTTATCCAAATTACAAAGAAGTGTACAACGTGTGTATTCACACACACATACACACACACACATGTGGCGCTCGCATGGTTGAAGCTCATTGTCATATTGGCGGGCCAAATTTTCTGGTATGGTAAGGCAGAGAAAGGGGAGGTAACTTGGCCCCTTATGACAGATGGAAATAAAGTGCCATGTACTAACGTGAATGATCAGATGGTCTAACGAGGAAGTGACGTAGATGCCGCCCAGACGCGATTGGCTGATACGTTTTTGTTTTGCGGATTGAAATGTCTTTTGAATTTTGCAACACACGGAGCGTGGTGAAGTGCAATGCAATCACGGGGACGCTATAGCTTTCCAATTTGAATAAAGGACCTCAAAAAATTTGACAATATTTTTCTATTTTTATTGTTATAAATATTGCAAATTGTATCGAGGATTTCATTGTCAATTTGCATACTAAAATACACTTTGAATAACGCATTTAGAAATTACGTTATTAAATTGCATAATGAATTGTCAATTGCATAATGTAATGACTAATTGCATTGCCATTTGAATTTTGCTACATATATGCTTCCATAGTTCCAGGGATCCTAATTCTATGCTAAATGTACAAGCTTTACTTGGCTTTATTACTATAAACTCCGTTTTATTTTCATTTAAATTAAGGAAATTGATCGAAATCCATGATTTCATGTCATCAAGACAGTCTAAAAGCCGTTGAACTGAGTTGGGATCTTTGAGTTTGAGTGGCATATCAATTTGGGTGTCATCTGCTTAACAGCGGAAACAGATATTGTGTTTTCCTAGTATGGAACCTAAGGGTTCCACCACAGAGTGACAGGACTCACGTGCAGGGAGGCAGGTGTACGTGGTTTGGATGTATTTGTAGGTGCCAGGGCAGGGGTCACTGAAGATCGCTTTGTCCACTTCACAGATCCTTCTGCCGTTACACCTTCACACGATGAGATCATAACGCACATTACTAATAGGACGAGAGCTACAAATACCTGCATGCAAAGAACACTGTCTGGGAACCAAAACGACAAACACTATAATTCCATTATCCACAATAACCAAATAATCGATCCAGTATCCACTGGGGATCCCATTCCCAAAGAGAGCGATGGTTTCAGTCCAACGTTACAGAGTGCAGTTGTACGTTCGGGGAAGCCCTCAATCCCGGGCACCTGTTTGCAAGGGCTTCCAGAGCGCCTCCTTGAGAGCATGCAGTGTTGTCCAGCTGTCCTGGGGGCCGGCCTTCACTGCAGGTCTGTCTGTCAGTCCGTCCGTAGGCCACTGTGAGCACACTGACCACTCCTTGATCTGTGGGAAAGATGAGAGATTCATTTAACAATCCATTTCATTTTTCAGTCACTTAGCAATTCTTTAGTTTGTTAGTTATTAGTTAATGGATAAGAACGTTTGAACACTTGGGGGTCCGTCTTGGAGTTTTCTGGAGTAAGTTACAGTGGCTCCAGGTTCACAGGAGCCTTTTCTGAGCCGTAACTGCACGGTGAGACACTTTGACCTCATAACGGGTTTTCTTACCACAACTCAGTCGCTGCATCCGGTCCTCACAAGTGATGACGCTCTCTGTGGAAATAGAGGATATGGCTTCAGAGAAGAGCGCACACACACACACACACACACACACACACACACACACACACACACACACACACACACACACACACACACACACACACACACACACACACACACACACACACACACACACACACACACACACACACACACACACACACACACACACACACACACACCCCTTACCTGCATATGAAAGACAGCAGACTGCCGCCAACACTAAAAAAGAAACCACATCTTTAACATCTGTAAAAACACTTATTTTGCTTTTTTGAGCAAAATAAATTTTCCAACAGCAATAAATCAAATCATCTGCTGTTTCTGAAAGCCAGAGAGTGAATATAGTGGGGTCCCGGGTCCCAGAAGGTGTGACTCCATCACAGTACTTACCGAGCGCTGAGCGCAGGAGAGAGCTGAGCATGGTTCCAGAGGTGTTGGTGGGAGCTCAGCAGGGCTGCTAATGCTTCCCCCAAAGGGACACGGCTATTTATACAGAGAGGACTCAACAAGCCCCGCCCACACCCAGCGCCATGCAGGCAGGTGTGGGCGGGGCCCTCGCTGTAGGACCTCCCACACAGAAGGGGCGCGAAGCCAAGCAGAAATAATTACAATCGTTATGATGGGTTAAAAGCAGAGAAAATAATTTCCCCCAAAAAAGCGACACTAAAGGATAAATTAACTTAGCTTAACTTGTATAGAGTTGAAAATGTCCTTCATTCCTAATCAGTCCAGCCTGGGCGTGGACAGTACTGGTCTGAGTTCCACTCCGGCCCGCGTTGCTGATCCGTCCCTGATTTTGGTCATTCAAGATGAAAGGAACCAAAAACGGTTCTTTATCCATATAATGAACGTATCAATATATTCATACCAAGTTTATAATTGCCAGTGTATTTTAAAACCCACGCATTGAGCATTTTTAATGTGTTAATCTGATTCGATATATGAATGTGTGTTTACTGTGATACCGCTCGCCCCTTGCTGGTAGAACGAGCTGTGATCAAGATTGAGTGCTGATAATGTTCTATTATTAGCTATTATTGAACTCACTTGGCAGAGGGAGGTGCTCTCCTGCAGAAGGAACAAGGAAGCTAAGGCTTTGCGTTCTGTTCTGCAGGTCGGCCGCTCCCTCGGCCAACAGAGCTTTTTATCCAGAGCACAGCAGCTTCCCGTGTACGTGTATTTGTTGGCAGGCCAGCCTTGCCCTCTCCAATATGGCGGCAACGTTGACGCATCGCAGGCGGAAGCCGTCAATGTGGCGTCTGTGTATGGGACTCTCTAAATCGACGCCACTTCGACCTGGGCGGGACTTTACGTCCTACGTCACTCGCTATGGGTGTGTATGTGTGCGCATAGCCGTCACTCGCGATGGGTGTGCATTAGAGCCCGACCGATATATCGGCAGGCCGATATTATCGGCCGATATTAGGCATTTTTCAAACTATTCGGTATCGGCATTATAATGGCCGATAAATGAATATTAAAAAAAAAAAAAAGTTTGTCCACCAGAGGGCGCTCTAACGCCCCAAACCCGCTGATTCAGGCAGAGTGAATGACGGAGATCGACGGAGATCATCGGTGTTGTTCATAGCTGTGTTCGAAATCATTCCCTATCACGGATATAGTGCACTATAGGGTGCTCGCCATTTTGCAGTGGTGTTCGAATTCTCAGTGGTTAATTTCATGCACTAAAATTTGAGTGTACATACGATGTTCCCTACTTGTTACTCCGTATACCACAATGCAATGCGGTAGTGTTCTTCCGGAGTAGAAGAAGAAGCTGAATAACCGCGAAAACTAATACATTTAATGATGGAGTCTCCGGCTTTCGTTTAGAGATGTCAACAATTTAATTGGGAGTTAACATAGAAAATGTAATATTCAAAATTAATAAAAAAAACTTGATCAAGGAAATGTTGCATTCAACATCAATACAAGCTCCAGCTTTCCTCGGGATTTCCCGGTTTGTTTACTTGATGTGGGAGCATCTGTCTGCGTCACACAAATACCCGGCGCATTTACTGACGCAAATGACGCTTAGAAATGTTCAGCGTAGTGTCCGAATTCTCGTTTGTTCGTTCCCTATATAGTGCACTATATCATAAACACTATATAGGGAATAGTGAGAGTGAATAGGGAATGATTTCCAACACAGCTCATGTGTGCAAGTGTGTTCATGGTAAGTTGGCAACTGTCGCAAGACATACATTGCTTGAATAACAATTAAAAGAACATCCCCATCAATTCTCTAAAGTCGATAAGCATGACTTAATTCATGACTACCATGTCCAGTTTTGCTGTTGTTACGTGTTAGTTGAGAGTGAAAAGGATTTAAAGGATAACTACAAATAACCAATGTTAGGGAAATCTGTTTGTTTTGTTGCGCGTTTCTGGATTTTTTTTTTTAATATATATATCGGCCGATATATCGGCATATCGGATTTTTTAATCACAAAATATTCGTATCGGTATCGGCCTTAAAAATCCTATATCGGTCGGGCTCTAGTGTGCATGTGAGAAAGGTTTTGGCTTAGTGTCTATGGGTTGGTAATAACGGTTCTGATGATTTTTCTGATGGAAAAGTGGTCTTTTATTTCCATAATCTTTGTTCAGTGAACGCATAAACCCGTTTGTTAGTTAGCAGTTAAACAAAATGCGATCTCTTTGTTTACAGTTACCAACGACCAACGTTTAAAGACTGATGATTGGGGGTGCGATTCCCTAGTGATGCAAGGTTTTTTCTTTCATTTTGGACTGCACACACATCGCGAGTGACGGATACTCGAACAATGTACACACATCACTGTCTTTACAATTTCTAGGCAACCGAAGTTGAAAGATTGTCAGGTGGTTAACTCTTGAATCGCATGTACTAAGACCTGAAGGGTTAGTGGTCAGAGAACAACTCATTAACGCGGGGATAAGGGGTTCGATTCCTTAATGAAGCTAGCTTTTTTCTTTCATATTGGACTGGATGTTTGTATGCCATTTTGCGTAACTTGTAGTTTATGATGAAGAAATGTTACTGGGGTTAAGGTTAGGGTAACGCTAAGGGTAAGACACAAAGTGTTTTTGCAACACAATATTTCTTACAATAACAAAGTTTAAAGTTTTGATGACTCCAGTAGGCAACTTAAGATACCTAGAGAAATGCGTGAGTGCTCACAAAACATCAACAAGTCAGCAGTGTGGTACAGGGTGATCATTTCTGATATACAGTACAAAAGCTGAAACTATTAGCCAGGAGTGGGAAAGATGCAGACGCAGACGTGGGAAGCAATAAGACGCACCAACACACAGTTGCCTGTTGCAAAATGGTTCAGAGTTTAATAGAAATAGTTAGGGTTAGCTGGTATGGCGTTATCTGGTATGGCTATAGTCTAATGTTAGCTTAGTTCGTGTTGTTTCGTCATGTTAATCGCTAGTAATAGTAAGTCATTTGTAGAAATATAGCCTATCATCACAGACTGTAGGAATGTCACCCACCCTCCATCGCGTACGACACTGACGCTCGTAATCTGTAGTGCAAGGGAGTTCGTGCACACTGCACAGATCCCTGAGACAAACGGCTACGCGCACACATGCAAACCCATAGCGACTGACGTAGGACGTAAAGTCCCGCCCAGGTCGAAGTGGCGTCGATTTTGAGAGTCCCGTCTGTGTATGTACGTATGTGGCTGAATATGTATGTATGTATGCATGCATGCATACTGGGCTGAACAGGCCATATATGCCCTAGCCCCACCGAGGGCAAGAAAAAACACCCTTAATTAACAAGGAGGAAACCTAGATTAGGAACACAGACTGGGGGACCCCTCCTTCAGAGTGGGGGATCCCTCCTTCAGAGTGGGGCTGCCATCATTGCCATGCATGCAGGCAAAACATTTTAAATCACTTGGCTAATAAAAGTAAACATAAATAGTGTGTTTCATTGGTTAGGTAAATGGTTAGGGTAATAATTTTGAATATGCGTGTATTGATATCGACAGGAAAATATGAGATATCACTTTGATAGGAACAACGGCGAAACAAGGATTAGAAAAAACAGTTTTATTATCAAATATAAACTGTATTTACAGGATAAACAACAATAGCAGATGATTTGGCAGATTAAACACGTGTGCGTCATTTGACCTGAGAGGCATTTCAGTCGGTAGCTTATACTTTATTGTCCATTACACACACACACACACACACACAGACACACACAGACGCACACACACACACACACACACACACACGCGCACACACAGACACAGACACACACACACACGGTGGGTTTAGCTGAAGGCCAGCCAGCAGACGGCCAGCATCAGGGGGGGGCTGAGGACCTGGCCGGGAGGGGGTCCGGACTTCAGAGGGCGCTGCTTCTGATCGGGTCCAGACCTCAGAGAGACCTGGACCGGGTAGTGGTCGCTGACGCTGAGGGCCTGTGGGGGGGACAGAGGGGAGGGGTCAGGGGGGGATGAGGAGGGGTCGGGGGGGGGCACAGAGGAGGGGTCAGGGAGGGGGCACAGCAGAGTGGATTGGGGGGGGGGGGGGCACAAAGGGGAGGGGTCAGGGGGTTCTGAGGGGGGGGGGGTGTTACCTGCTCCTCCGTGAGGCCGTACTCGGCGGGGAAGAGGAAGGGCTCCGCCGAGCCCGGCACGATGAGGCCAGGGAAGGTGTTGCCCTCGACGACGATCCTGTCAACACGACAGACGACACGGACATGAGCTCCATAGTGAGTGGTTCAGCAGAACGCACGGCAAAGACGTGTTGAAGAGGAACCAATCACCCACACAGGGAGATGAATAGAGTCGGTAGAGTAGGAATAGAGTCAGGTAGAGTAGGAATAGAGTCAGGTAGAGTAGGAATAGAGTCAGGTAGAGTAGGAATAGAGTCAGGTAGAGTAGGAATAGAGTCAGGTAGAGTAGGAATAGAGTCAGGTAGAGTAGGAATAGAGTCAGGTAGAGTAGGAATTAGGGATGCAAATTATCGAGTAATTCATTAATCGATAGTTGTTTCATCTTATCGATCGATGATCGATTAATTGATAAGCGGCAATTCTTCTGAGAAGCTGAATTTCCTTCTGAATGTGACACATTTAGGTGGTAATTCAACAAAGTAGTTTAGTTGAGGTACTTTAAAATACTTCCACATATTTGTCGTCATTAACCAACTTAAAGTGGCTCCATACTGCACTCCGTTTTGCCCTCTTCATCGTGTCAGTGTCCCGCTTTTCGTTTGTCTTGTCCTGCTTCGCTTGCGTTCCCGGCCGCTTGTGTTCCCGCGCGTGCGTCAAGTACGTCTGGCGTCAAGCGCGCCCTCACGTGGACGGTTGGGGAATTACGGGTTAAAAATGCGATTAATTGCAAGTAATTTATTTTAATCGAGTAATCTCTTATCGACAATTAATCGATAATCGATTAATTGTTTGCATCCCTAGTAGGAATAGAGTCGGTAGAGTAGGAATAGAGTCGGTAGAGTAGGAATAGAGTTAGAGTATGAATAGAGTTAGAGTATGAATAGAGTTAGAGTCGGTAGAGTATGAATAGAGTTAGAGTCGGTAGAGTATGAATAGAGTCGGTAGAGTAGGAATAGAGTCGGTAGAGTAGGAATAGAGTCGGTAGAGTATGAATAGAGTTAGAGTATGAATAGAGTTAGAGTATGAATAGAGTTAGAGTCGGTAGAGTATGAATAGAGTTGGTAGAGTATGAATAGAGTTAGAGTATGAATAGAGTTAGAGTATGAATAGAGTTAGAGTCGGTAGAGTATGAATAGAGTTGGTAGAGTATGAATAGAGTTAGAGTATGAATAGAGTTAGAGTCGGTAGAGTATGAATAGAGTTAGAGTATGAATAGAGTTAGAGTATGAATAGAGTTAGAGTCGGTAGAGTATGAATAGAGTTAGAGTATGAATAGAGTTAGAGTCGGTAGAGTATGAATAGAGTTAGAGTCGGTAGAGTATGAATAGAGTCGGTAGAGTATGAATAGAGTCGGTAGAGTATGAATAGAGTCGGTAGAGTAGGAATAGAGTCGGTAGAGTAGGAATAGAGTCGGTAGAGTAGGAATAGAGTCGGTAGAGTATGAATAGAGTTAGAGTATGAATAGAGTTAGAGTCGGTAGAGTATGAATAGAGTCGGTAGAGTATGAATAGAGTTAGAGTATGAATAGAGTCGGTAGAGTATGAATAGAGTCGGTAGAGTATGAATAGAGTCGGTAGAGTAGGAATAGAGTCGGTAGAGTATGAATAGAGTTAGAGTCGGTAGAGTATGAATAGAGTCGGTAGAGTATGAATAGAGTCGGTAGAGTATGAATAGAGTCGGTAGGGTATGAACTGAGCCGGTAGATGCGTGGGGTCACCTGTCGTAGGCGCAGTCCGTTGACTCCCTGACGGTGGTGTCCCTGTCGTCTCCGATCAGCCACAGGAAGCGGCGGTCAGTCAGCAGGCGGACGTTCTTCCGGTTCTTCTTGGGCAGATAGCTGCAGTCTGCGTTGAAGTCCCCCAGGAGCATCACGTTCTACACACAGACACACACCAACCAACTTCACTACCATGTTCGATACACACACAAACACGCACCAATGCACGTCAACTACGAACGTACAACATTTTTGTTCATTTTGCTTCCTCTTATGGAGAGGCAAAGCCTTTCCATAATTCCAGATGCCATGACAACCTCATCTCGTTTTTGTACCTCATTGCTCCACTTCCTCCGGACGGCGGTGAAGACGTCGTAGAGAGCGTCGATCTCTATGGTGGCGTTCTCCGGGCTGGTGTGGACCGGGATCAGGACGAAACTCTTTATGGCTGGTGAGAGAGAGAGAGAGAGAGAGAGAGGTCTGTGGTTGTCACTTCCTGATTGGTCGGCTGGTTGAACGTTGACGTTCTAGTGGAACAGGTGAGCCCTCACCTGTTGAGGGCGCACTGAACCTCACGACGAAGGGCTCCCTGGCGAAGGCGTCCGGGCTCCCAGGAAGGTTGTCCGGGTACTGGTACTGGCCCACCACCTCAGCCGTCGCAGTCCTAAAGCAGAGACACCAACCCCCCCACTGAAGCACCAGGCAGCACTGACTGGTCCCAAAGCAGAGGTTGAGACTGCTGCTGACGGCTAATCCCACTCACACCTGCGCACAGTGTTGCCAGATTGGGCCGGGAAATATGGCCCAATCTGGCAACACTGCCTGCTGGGTCATTAGGGTTTCTTTAAACTGATTACCATACCACTGTTAATTACACCGAGGTGTCAACCTTTGAGATGTTCGATAAAATGCAGACGTCTCTGGTGGGTGATTGACGGAGCCTTTCTATTGGATGAGCTCACCTGTACACGAACACATACTGCTCCTGATAGGCCGACCGGCCCAGACTCTCGCTGGACACCGAATCGTAGCGGGAGTCCCGGTAGTAACTCACAGAGGGCGAGACGGGGAGACAATCAGTACAGGACTAATACCAATACAGGATCAATACAGGACCCATATTCAGGGGAACGCAAACACAATGAGTAGCACTGTGTGTGTGTGTGTGTGTGTGTGTGTGTGTGTGTGTGTGTGTGTGTGTGTGTGTGTGTGTGTGTGTGTGTGTGTGTGTGGGGGCGGAGCCGTTGTTTGTTTACCTGTTGAGTTCGGCCATAAGCTTCGGCACAGCTTTGTTTTTGCTGTCCCTCACTTCCTGAAGCACGCACACATCACAGCGGGCAATGATCTGCGCACACACACACACACACACACACACACACACACACACACACACACACACACACACACACACACACACACACACACACACAGATAACGGGGATTAGCTGATACTCTTATCCAGTGAATGTGGTCATTGTGTGACTGAGTGACTCCGCCCACCTTGACGAGGGTCTTCATGACCTCGACGTTTTTGGATTTGCTCTCGCCGAAAACTTGGACGTTGAAGGCACAGATCCTGAAGTCTGACGCCCCCACGAGCCCCCAGAGCCCCCAGAGCAGGAGGAGGAAGGACCTCATGGCTGCTGACACACACACACACACACACACACACACACACACACACACACACACACACACACACACACACACACACACACACACACACACACACACACACACACACACACACAATACATGCACACAAACACACACACCAATACACATGAGTACTCGGCCAAGGGACCTTTGAGCGGCTGAATGAGCCTGGGAGATGCTGGGAGTATGACTGTAGTCGTCAAGCAGGACGTTTGGTCGGCCCTCGTTACCATACAGAGACCTGGGGTCAAAGGTCACGCTGTCTCACTTCCCAGCGAGACAGGGCCAACACACAGCGCTCCGACTGGTGGAACTGAGCTCTCCCTAGACCACAAGCCTCGGGGTGCACTTCCTCTTCAAACTTTTTTTTTTTTTTTTACTTTAAAACTACTTTGAATCCTAGACTTGCTTCAGTGCTTGAATCCACTCGATCGCACGGATACAAGCTATGCAATATACAGCCCATAGGCTGTATATTGTATACAGCCTATGGGCTGTGAAACGGATCAGTAAATGTAACGTACAGAGAAGTAAAGTCAAGCTTTGCATTCTTTCCACACGAGTCACACAGAATTCTATAGGCTCGGGTTTCTGATTCCCGGTCTCTCACCCTCCCCGCTGACGCTGCTTTAGCCTCCCTAAACATTAAACCGGGAAACCACCTCAAACAATAAGCTTTGATTAGCGCGAACAATACAACTCACCTTCTGCTGGCCGCAACACTTGTTGTTTGGGTCTACTTCCTTCTCCTCGATCAACAAACCTCACTTCCCCCTTGGCTCTATGGGAGGGGCCTCTACCATCGAGAGAGAGAGAGAGAGAGAGAGAGAGAGAGATAAAAAATCTGGTCAGATACATCTGTTTCTGTATGAGTTCCAGTCCTCTGTGTCCACAGTCAGAACACAGTTTCCTTCAATGTTTTCGTCTGTTTGAAGGAAGGCTCTTCTCCTGGGGAAGTCCTTCTCTCGGTATCTAACTGCAACGTTCCTCCAGTCTGAGCTTCGGTTGTCTCTGGTCCACAGCATTGATAGTATCAACATCTTTAACACACAGGGCATACATATCAGCAATAGCTATAATTCAAAACCGGAACTTTGTGTTGGTGTGTAGGCCAAGAACACATATGGAATCCAAACGTTATACCCAGTTACGTTTTTTTATTTTTTATGCAAACTATAATTACGGTTTGATACAGCACCTCTTCATTCTGTACAAGGATGAGCGAATTTTCTCGTTTTTAAATGAAAACAACCTACCTATCATTCGCTGCCGCTGGAAAAAATAAAATACAAAAATAAAATAATTTCCCTACCTACCCATGACCTCAACTGACAACCAACAGGAACTTAACTTTTTTTTTTTTAGGCCTTATCTAAAGAGCTGCACCTTTCCAAACATTGCCTTCATGAACATTGAGACGTGTGTTGTGTGTTTTAAGTGCTTCTGGTGCCAAGGTCAACACCTTTTAAGGGTTTGAGGTCGCATTAAGGGTTCACTACCTTCGGCTTTGGTTTTTTACACAAATTAGTCAGGTACTTGTGACGTGTGTGTGATCTGTGTGTGTGTGTGTGTGTGTGTGTGGTGCGGGTATCTCACAGACCCACCACACCCACGTGGTCTGATCATCTCCAGATCACATGAAGGCGGAGACCGCAATCACACACTCAGGCGGTCCCAGGCGGACTTGACGTCAAGCAGCCAATGAGAGGGCCCCGTTGCCAGGTTGCCATGGTGATCGCGTCACGACCGTGGTGATTGCGTCGCGACCGTTTCAGCACGTTCCAGGCACTTATTTCCCCACAACGGCGCGCCCGAACTGCTTTATTCTGCTTATTGTTCAGCGTATCAGCTGAGGTTGAGATATTCTTCCAGCGTGTTCTCTGAGAGCAGATTGAACCTATGTTGTCACGTGAACCTCAGGTCAACAGGTGCATTTTTATCTGTGGTTAACGTCGCATTTGTACGCAGAGAGTGTCCCTCCCGTCTCTCTAGTCTAGTCCGTCTGGAGGAAGGTCTCAGTTGCTGGTCCGGGACCTGGTCCAGTCAGTGGATCAGGACCTGGTCCAGTCTGTGGATCAGGACCAGGTCCAACCTGGTGGATCAGGACTAGGACCAGCCTGGTGGGTCTGGAAGGCTTCCCTCAGGTCCTCATTCTCTGTGAGGAACCATTCAAGTCGGAAGCCAGGCAGTCGTCTAAGTTTACGTTCAGGGTGTTTATCAGAAGCTTTCATCCAAAGCAACTTATGGCGCGTTTCCACTGCAGGGTGCGGAACGGATCGGATCGCAAAGGTGCGGGTCGGGCCGCGTTTCCACCGCCAAAAGTGGGCGTGACCCGGACTTTGCCGTACCCGTTCCGGCCCCATTCTCGGGACTCCTCCGTTGGGGTACCGCAAACGAGACGAGACGCCTGAAAGGGTCCTGTGAAATTCTAGCTACACCCCCCCTCCGTTGATTGGTCGACAGAATCGTCACTTCCGGGTGACGCGGGGATAAAAACAAACAAACAAACAGTAGCCTCGAGGTATTATTCTTTACAATTAACTTGTCGCGTAAAACGCTTGCTTGGGCGAACAAGGAGGTGGAGACGTTAGTCTGCATTCTTGGGGAGGAAGACGTTTTTTACGATGTTTACGTAGCTGCCGCGGCGATCGACATCCGGCCTACCACCAAGGGTACTGTCGGCGGTGGAAACGCGACCTCGGAACTGAGCAGGGCTATACCGCCCCCTCCCTACCGCACCTTTGCGATCCAATCCGTTCCGCACCCTGCAGTGGAAACGCGGCATTACAATCATTTAATTTGTCAGAAGAAAGAGAAACGACATATCGCTGTTGGTACAGTAAGGATGTTCATAGTACCAAGTGCCAAGCATTAACCATCACTAGGTTAACCCATTCCCCGTATACAGCAGAGATAAAAACCACTGGTTCCAAACAGGCCTCCGGTCTTTTTCACCACATCCTGGCGCTCTTCTGTCGTTCACTCCAACAACAATGAGCCACCAACAGTCAACATGTCCGCCCTGCTGATGCGAGAGCTAATCTGTAGCACAGCTGAGAACAAGATAAAGAACATTGATAAACGTGTTCCTGCCAGAAAGGAATGAAGATAAACCCAGACAGTGTGATGGAGTCCACGCGCCTCTGGTTGAGTTCATAACTACTACAGTAACGCAACGGACATACGCTGCACACTACAGTTCACTATACCACATACTACACTACACAATGCTACACAACACTACACATTAGACTACACACTACACTACGCTACATTACACGACGCATCACTACACTTTATACAGTACACTACACAACGCTACACACAGCAGTACAGTACACTACTATATTACACTACACACTATACTACAGTACACTACACAACACTATATTACACTACACAACACATATTACACTACACACAACACTACACACTATACTACAGTACACTACACGACACTATATTACACTACACACAACCTTACACAGTACTATACTACAGTACACTACAAAACACACTATACAACAGCACCAATGGCGGTTCTACACGGGGGCCCGTGACCCTGTAGAGATATCCCTGCCCCCTCCTTGCAACCCCCCAATGCTGACCAAATAAAACAATTTTGATTTCTACTGATTTTACGGAACTAATGCGACGCATCGTTTTACACGGACAAATTAGAGGGGCGCACCCAAACAACGCGCTACTGCTGCCCGGTGAATCATGAGAGCTCAGCGACGAGAAAGGAGCCACGATTTCTCCTGCTGCAAGAGTCGAAGCAAAGCAAAACGATGTAATTTCGTAAGTGACTTGTTCTTGTACATAACCGTGTTACTGTAGTTCCTCACACTGATGTTGAAGTTAAGTTAGTAAATGTCTGTTCTCGATATATTTAGAAAATTAATCATATCTAAGCAAACTCATCGAAGCAGAAGCGAGTATCCAAATGTCAGTGTCCTTGCTTGGTCTAGGCTACACAATGTTGTGATGTTAACCACGTATTTTCCGCCGTTTTGGCTGCTGCATGGGGATAACGAATACATTTGAGTAAAGAGTAGTAGGTTATCTGCCCGTGTTAAGTAGGGAGCGATAGTTATCCAACGAAATCGAATGCATGCCCCACGTTTCTTCTTATAGCAGCTATAATTAAATGAGGGAAGAACTGTAGAACAGAAACGTTTCCTTTGAGCTCTTTAGACATTGCAAGATTGCTGTAACCCAGTGGTTCCCAACCTTTTTTGGGCTGTGACCCCATTTTGACATCAAACATTTCTGGCGACCCCAGAGACATTTCTTTTTCTAGTTTTTTTTTTTAACGTGTTTGTTATACTGTGAACAAATACAGAGTAGCCAGGATAAGTGCACAAATTGACAATTTTCCAAAGATGTCCGGTATATATGCAAGGAGGCACATTTTCTGCTGGTAACCTCTCGACAACCACGTGTCTCTGTGAAATAGTAAGTTTTCATATTCAGAGCCCTTGTCGGCGCACAGTGTTGCAAACAGACGTGTGCGCTGAGGATGTGGCTTGATGTTATTCACTATGGTTACGACCAGGTGCAGTATGTCTGCAATCGGCGCAATTTAGTTATTTTTTGAGCTTCTTCCTCCCCGCACATCGTCTTCACCATATCAATGGCAGCTGGCAATATTAAAGTCTCAGCAATGCTATGTGGCTTCATATTCCTAGCAATGAGATAGCTCACCTCAAGAGAAGCTTTAAGGGCCCGTTCACTAGCAGTCACAGCCTTTTTGAAATACACTTGCTGTTTGTTCGGTCGGCAAATTAATTTTCGAAAAAAGCTCTTGGTTTGCCGACATGCTCTGTGTGGTGTCTCAAAGTGTCTTGAGTTTGTTTGGCTTCATACTCTCGGCAGACAGGACCTTACTACATAGCAGACATTTCGGCTTCTCCTCGTAGCATTCCATCACACTTGTAAATCCATACTGAATCGTATGTTCGCTGTGTCTTTGGTGTCTGTGCCACAGTTCCTTTTGGAACTGTCTTTGAAGGGACAGGGCCAGGCGGGCGAATAAATCTTTCCATTTTGTTTTATACACTCTGATTGCAAGTTTGTGTTTACATTTTACAGGTTTGAGCTTGCACTCAAGTAATGTAGCTGTGCAGTCACGTGATCGCGGCACTCAAAGATGCACCAGCTCAGATATTTGCTGCATTTTATTTGAACTAGATTTATATTCGAGAAAATGAAAGTATAGGAGACTGTTATGTACGATTATTTGTAAAAAAAAAAAAAAAAACTTTAATTTTTTTTAAATCATTATTATTTTTTTAATTACTAGACATATCAGGCGACCCTATTTAAATTCCAGGCGACCCCACATGGGGTCGGGACCCCAAGGTTGAAAAACCCTGCTGTAACCCTTCCTGCAAGCTCAACCTCTTGGTAACACCGTTTGTCCCCACTGAAACTGATGAAATAAATAGGAAATGGCACATTGTTTTGCACTTCGTTGTACCCTGGAGTTTTTTTCACATTGACACACTGTTTGTTGTACCCTGTACTGTATTTTTTATTTTTTATGGCCCTACCTCTCTTGCATGCTTGTGCAGAACAAATGTTTATATGATTTTGATGATTTAGGGCATAAGCTCCATCAATTTAATATAGTTTGACAGAAAAATACAGACTGGTGAAGTTATAAACTCATTATGTGATTGTGTACAATCATATTGTACATATTAAATGTTTGATGCTTTTAAAGTCCAATAAAGTTTATAATCTTTAAATATATTTCTTTGTTTTTTTGTGCCCCTCTGGTTAAACACGGGCCCCATTGGTAAAATGTGTCTAGAACCGCCATTGTACAGTACACTACACAACACACTATACTACAGTACACAACACTATACACACACAACACTACACACTAAACTAGACCACACTACAATAGCGGCTAGCACTTTGTCTCCACTCAGCCTATTTATACAAACTACTGCCATCTACCGGTTCCTACTGGTTTACACTGCCATCTACCGGTTCCTACTGGTTTACACTGCCATCTGCTGGTTTCTACTGGCGCCAACGAGAACACTTCGACTGCCACACCTGACGGGGGGACGTCAGGCGGCTACACGTCATGTGACGTCACAGCGTGGCGCCACGTGATCTCAACACGAGGTTCTGTACAAACAACGATCAGACGATGATGGATAAAAATATATTAACTTTAGTGTGTACATTTAAATACCACAGACTATACTTATATGACGTGTATATACACTTCACTGCTAGATGATTATATAGTAAAGAGTAAAACACACGCGTCATAAACACATTGGCTGCGTTCCAAATCGAATACCTTTTCTTTCTACTTGTAGATTAGAAGGATCTATAGATGGGTCCTGTAATAATCCTTAACAGGAAATGAAAGTGCCACAGAAGCTTCAGGACATGCATAACACAACACATTTCCTCAAATAGCTTCCATACTTAAGCAGTCAAATTACAATAAATAAATACTAAAAAAAGTGCAGTTATTTTTTGTGCATTGTAAAACCTTACAGCAGCTGGTGTACAAGACCTCCGATATCTCTCCGTTTTGCACATTGGTGCAATCAGTCTCTGACTGAAGGTGCTGTTCTGGATCACCTTCAGGGCGTGGAGTGGGTGAGTACTGGCTGTAGGGCGTACTCCAGCTACCCTTACAAGTAGGAGGTATTGAATCGGGACGCACTGCAGGTGATCAGCGCACGACGTGGCTGTAGCGCCGTGCGGGGGAGCGGGAATCGTGGCTGCAGATTGCGACATGCGACCGGACAGAGGACTACAATCGGGTGTCTTTGCCATACTGCCCTTTCCATACTATTTATTGGGACTTACTAAATGTTTTTCTGGTTTGGTAGTTAGTGTGGAAGTCTGGGTGTTGGAATATCTCTCTCTCTCTCTCTCTCTCTCTCTCTCTCTCTCCCTCCCCCCTGAACTTTGAACCGTGGGGTGAGTGTGTGGGCGGGCACTGACCCGCGGAGCGAAGGACTTAACTCCACTTCAGAGTGGACAGAACAGGACTAGACCTCGAGACCAGACCGCTGAACCCCCAGAGTCCTCTAGACCAAAGACCTCCAGGCCAGACCGCTGAACCCCCAGAGTTCTCTAGACCAAAGACCTCCAGGCCAGACCGCTGAACCCCCAGAGTCCTCTAGACCAAAGACCTCCAGGCCAGACCGCTGAACCCCCAGAGTCCTCTAGACCAAAGACCTCCAGGCCAGACCGCTGAACCCCCAGAGTCCTCTAGACCAAAGACCTCCAGGCCAGACCGCTGAACCCCCAGAGTTCTCTAGACCAAAGACCTCCAGGCCAGACCGCTGAACCCCCAGAGTCCTCTAGACCAAAGACCTCCAGGCCAGACCGCTGAACCCCCAGAGTCCTCTAGACCAAAGACCTCCAGGCCAGACCGCTGAACCCCCAGGGTCCTCCCGACCAGAGGCTAGACCAGGGACCCAGAGACACCAGGGACCCAGAGACACCAGGACCAGGACCAGGACATGGCCCAGAGACCAGCCGCGGTCTCCTCGTCCGCCGCCCGGCAGCCAGACTTCATCCACCTGAACGACCTGGCCAGTGACACGGCCGGGGGGAAGGTGAGGACCGGGCCCGGGTTGGTGGGGGGGGTTAGTGTTCAGGGTTGGGTGTTTTGCGTAGGGTGTAGTGTGCAGAGTGTAGGATGTAGGGATCAGTGTTTGGGGTTAAGTGTGTTTTATTTGGAATGTAATGTGTTGAGTGTGTAGTGTTTAGAGGGGTTCAGGATATAGTGATTAGTGATCAGTGTATTGTGTTAAGTGTGTTGTGTTTGGTGGAGTTCAGGCTGTAGTGATTAGTGCTCCGGGTTAGTGTATCGTGTTTGGGGTTAAGTGTATTTATGGAAGTAAATCTGTGCCATCGGGTTTTGAATATAAAAACACATTGAATTATAAGCACTGAATATTTATGCATTGAAATAACCTATCTGAATTTTTTGCCTCTGAATTTAACTCTTTACATTTTCAATATATCATATTCACCTTCATTTTTCAATGTTAAAAAATTCAATGTTAAAAAATTCAACGTTAAAATATTCAACTCAAATATTTTCAGTGTCCAGAAATTCTGTCCGCCAAAGTCACTATCAAAATTCAATGTACGAAATTCAGTGTTAACATCCGGAGACCCAAGAAAGAGCAATCGATCCTAGATGCTAGATCGCGGTCAAACGAGTGGTCGCGTCATTCGGGTCAGAGGAAAAAACTAACAACCACAACGATGGAGTTTGGGGGATTTATCAATGTTTATTTTGAGCTTGGCCTCAAATATTCGGACATCAAATCAATACTTGCCAGTAGGCACGCCTTCCACATAAGTGAGAGACATCTGAAGAGGATACTGTGAGATAGGGGACACTCTCGCCGCAAGGCGTAGGCTACTCTGACCTGTCGGTCCTGGTGGATTTTATTAGCGACCAACTGCAGTAGCCTACTCTGGACAGCTTCACGGGTACCGATGGATGTACGCTAAATGCAGGGAGCATCGACTGCGTGTGAGGAAAGAGGATGTGCGGTTGTTGTTGAAAGAGCTCGATCCCAGAGGAGTGTCACGAAGGGCGAGACGTCTCAGACGACGAAACTAACTAGTTAATAATATAGTGTACATAATAATACAACTAGTATTACTTTTCTTACCCTGACATGTTTTGATTGTAAATGTTCCTGCAGTCTTCTTCTAAATGTCACATGTTGCTGTGGTGTCAAGACAGCTGATTTTATACAGGTTTGGTTTCAGGTTATCCTACTTGAACCGGCAGGACGACCGCACCCCCTGCTGTATACAATCAGCTGTCTTGACACCACAGCAACATCATGTGACATTAAGAAGACTGCAGGAACTTGTCATGGTATGAAAAGTAATACTAGTTTGATTGCAAGAATAATTAAGTCAATTGTTCTTGAACAAGTACAAGTATTAATTCATTAAGTTTTTCATCTAGCTCATGTGGCCAGTGAAAAATATGGAGAAAAAAATCAGGAAACAGCACTAAACTTGTTTGGCAATTTTTTGTTTATTCAGAGTTCTTTTATTTATTCGTTCTCTCAGTATTTGAAACGACAGGTTGTAAATGCACAG
The DNA here is from genome assembly GCF_031168955.1 of Gadus macrocephalus. Lineage (NCBI taxonomy): Eukaryota > Metazoa > Chordata > Actinopteri > Gadiformes > Gadidae > Gadus > Gadus macrocephalus. Next base: position 1,840,872 of record NC_082402.1, read on the forward strand.
ATAATTTCAAAATGCTTTTCTGTCGGTAACATGTCAATATTTGTACTGATTGGCCATCAGAAGTTCAGAGTTCGATAGATGCATACATTTTTTTGGTCCCATCATTTGAAATCCAATAATATTCTATCATGAAAGACTCAGAATAAGTATTCACATTTAGTTACTGAAGCCAGTTCCCTTTTTTGTTAAATACAATTCTAACTGAAAAAAGTGATACATTTGTTAAAAGTAAAGTTCTGAAATTGATACACATTTGATTTACTTTTTACAGGCTTTGTCTATAAAGCCCCCCCTCATTTCTGTGTTTCTAAACTATCGTTTAAAGGAATATAACATTTGCCAAAAGCTAGAGATGTTGAGCTATGACTTTAAAGGAAACTTATAAAGGAAAAGGACAGCAAGGTGAATTACTTATGTGACCAAAGAATCCTGCCACTTCGAAGCTCAACACAAGACACAACTAAATACGTCTGACCTACACACATGCCCTGATGGCCTCTCTGAGGTGCATGTACAAATTCACTGCCTGATATGAATCTGTTGCTAGAGTGAGATTGGACTCAGCCATAAAGATGTTGCATAGTTCATATAGATCTGGATCACACGGTTTGGTCTGGCGAAAGATACATTCATTTTTGCAGTTGAAAATCATAATCTTCAATTGGGGAAAGGAAGTCTCTTGTCCCATAGAGTTCAGGTAATGCAAACATCACGTTCGGCCGACCGCTGGGGACGTTAAGGTTTTTCGATGGCCTGATGGTGTGTGTGTTCCAGACCTGTGCAGTGTCATCCAACTCATCCTGTTAAAAGCAAGAATATAAAAACAGTCAATACATTAAGGAAGAACTATAAATGCATATCCAGGGCTGTTCGCTTATTTTTTTTAAGTGGAAGCACTGGTGCCAGCAAGCACAAAAATTCAGTAGCATAAAAATAAATTTTGTAGCACAGTGTGAACTTGCATAACCATAACCCTTGCATTTCACTCTAATTACCTTTGAGCATGTCATCTTGGTCCATTGGCCCATAGAACAATAATATTAATATCTATATCTGTATATTGTTTATCTATACACATAATTATCATAATAATGATAAACATTTTTAGAACATTTCCTTTTAATTAAAACCAAACTTTATACATTGAACACAGCCTATTCAATTTATTACTATACATATTTCTACAATCTAGGATAAATTAAATAGATTGTTGTGAATGTTTTTGGAGTAGTTCTTCCATGGCTTATTTCAAAATGTGTCTATATAGGCTACTGTTGACTGCTCTCAGCTCTCTGCAGCTGAAGGACAAGATGTGTCCAGCCAAAGTGGCGGGTGGACTCAATAACTTATGACTACTTTACCCAGTTTGGCGAGTGTTAATTTTGAGCCCTCTAAGCAGTGTTGTGCATCACTTATGGAAGTAAATCTGTGCCATCGGATTTTGAAAATAAAAACCCATTGAATTCTAAGCACTGAATATCTATGCATTGAAATAACGTAACTCAAAATAAAATGTTTGTATTATTGGATATTTTGAATTATCAGCTATTGCATATATAAACCCATGCATAATCCCATTCACAAATATATACAAGTTTTAACAATACTTGCTACACTTTTGTAGTTGATGTTATTTATTTAGTTTAATTGATTATTTATGTTTTTTCTTGAAGTGCTATTTTTTTTCATTGCATACATTGCACATACTGTACCCCTGAAATATTAAATATATACGTTATAAAACAATGTACATGGGGTGAGTAGTGGTGTAAAATAACGTGATTCTGCAGTGGGAGCATTATTTGATAGAGCCAATTGGTCTATCCACATACTGTGCAACGTGCGATGGTACAGTAGGTCAGGGTTAGCATGAAGGAGACAACATGCGAGATTCTCCTCACGGTACTTTTATGCCGCTTTTCCACTGCATGGTACCAGCTCGACACGACTCGACACGACTCGACTCAGCTCGCATTTTTTGCGTTTCCACCGCGGTACCATGGTATCTGGTACCTGAAGTGGCTGCTTTTTCTAGTACCTACTCGCTCTAGGTTCCAAGCGAGCTGAGCCGATGCTAAAAGGTGACGTCGGCAGACGGCCGGCGACTGATTGGCCAGAGAGTGTGACGAAGTCACGAGAGCGACATGGCAACCATGCTGGTAACATCCATAGCAGCGCCGCAGCCAACATGTTCCACTTCTCCAACTTCTTCAACATGCCAGCTAATAATAGTAATGCGATCGATGTCCTCCATTGTTGTTATGTGGGTTCTGTCCATGTGTGGGTTGCGTATGTGTTGTTTGCGTCGCGTACACAAATACGTCACGGCCCTTTCGCGCAGCCGACCCCGCCCACGTCCAGGAGGTACTATTTGCGGTGGAAAAGCACCCGTGCTGCTACCGTGTCGAGTCGTGTCGTGTCGAGTCGTGTCGAGTCGAGCTACATGTGCGGTGGAAAAGCGGCATTAGTATACTATAAGCTTTTGACCATACCACACCAGGTCTCCACGGCACTATATTTAACACACAGATGGAAAGTCCGGGATTCCTGCCTACAACAAATCAGTAACTAAATAACTCATATTAGAAAGGGAGACTTCGATCGTATACAGCTGTTTATTCTAGCCGAGCGAAAGAGCACGCACTTCTTCACTGTACGTGAAGAAGAGGGAGGCGCCACCTAGTGGCGCTACATATTATAAACCTGACTGTTACAACTGTACCCCTGAAATCTTCAATAAAGACGTTATAAACCAGCATCAAAATATGCCCGTTGACTTGTGGCTAGCCTAGTCTCCAATGATAAAGAACACCAAGGCTAACTTGGGAATCAGGCTCTATGTCCAAAATTCCGAACTACCCCTATTTTTCAATTCGACGTCCTTCTTATAAGTGTCCGTTAGTATTGTCCATTGCTGAATCTTACAGAAACAACCCATATGAATGGCATATATATATATAGAAAAATGTACTCACCGAAGCACTATTACTGCTGCTGTTGCCGTTGGACATGGCAAAATCTGTTTTGCCTTCCCGCGTGAGAGAGTCAGGTATCCAACGACGCGCAGTGCGCACTAATTTGACCGCGATCTAGCATCTAGGATCGATTGCTCTTTCTTGGGTCCCCGGATGTTAACACTGAATTTCGTACACTGAATTTTGATGGTGACTTTGGCGGACTGAATTTTTGGACGTTGAAAATATTTGAGTTGAATATTTTAACGTTGAATTTTTTAACGTTGAATTTTTTAACATTGAAAAATAAAGGTGAACATGATATATTGAAAATGTAAAGAGTTAAATTCATAGGCAAAAAATTCAGATAGGTTATTTCAATGCATAAATATTCAGTGCTTATAATTCAATGTGTTTTTATTTTCAAAACCCGATGGCACAGATTTACTTCCATATGTATTGTGTTAAGTGTGTTGTGTTTAGAGGGGTTCAGGATATAGTGATTAGTGATCAGTGTATTGTGTTAAGTGTGTTGTGTTTAATGGAGTTCAGGCTGTAGTGATTAGTGCTCCGGGTTAGTGTATCGTGTTTGGGGTTAAGTGTATCGTGTTTAAGTGTGTTGAGGGTTAGGATGTAGTGAATAGTGTTCCGGGTTAGTGTGTTGAAGGCGTGCTGTATCCTTTAGGAGCCTCAGTGTTTAACGACTCATCCTCTCAGGTCGTCTTTGCCACTGATGAGTGGTTCGCTCCCGCGGCCAATCTACTGAAGGTAAACACGCTACAGACGCGCTAAAGACACGCTATGGACACGCTGCAAGCCACCGACACGCTACAGACAAGCTACACGCTACAGACACACGACACGCTACAGACACACCACAGGCACGCTCTCAACACGCTACAGACAAGCTACACGCTACAGACACGCTATGGACACGCTGCAAGCCACCGACACGCTACAGACAAGCTACACGCTACAGACACACGACACGCTACAGACACACCACAGGCACGCTCTCAACACGCTACAGACAAGCTACACGCTACAGACACGCTATGGACACGCTGCAAGCCACCGACACGCTACAGACAAGCTACACGCTACAGACACACGACACGCTACAGACACACCACAGGCACCCTCTCAACACGCTACAGACAAGCTACACGCTACAGACACGCTATGGACACGCTGCAAGCCACCGACACGCTACAGACAAGCTACACGCTACAGACACGCTATGGACACGCTGCAAGCCACCGACACGCTACAGACAAGCTACACGCTACAGACACGCTACACGCTACAGACACGCTACAGACACGTTGTCTGTAAATCATTACAAAATGCCGTTGGTGTTCTTGCTGTAACCGGAAGTGATGCTGAATGGACTTCCTGTCTGTGAGTGACAGCGGGACCCCCCCAGGTTCGAGGCGTCGGCCTTCACAGAGTTCGGGAAGTGGATGGACGGCTGGGAGACCCGGCGCAAGAGAACCCCCGGTGGGTACGAGGGCGGCCCCCCACTGGGGGTACGAGGGCGGCCCCCCTGGGGGTAGGAGGGCGGCCCCCCTGGGGGTAGGAGGGCGGCCCCCCACTGGGGGTAGGAGGGCGGCCCCCCACTGGGGGTAGGAGGGCGGCCCCCCACTGGGGGTAGGAGGGCGGCCCCCCACTGGGGGTAGGAGGGCGGCCCCCCTGGGGGTAGGAGGGCGGCCCCCTGGGGGTAGGAGGGCGGCCCCCCACTGGGGGTAGGAGGGCGGCCCCCCACTGGGGGTAGGAGGGCGGCCCCCCCCTGGGGGTACGAGGGCGGCCCCCCCCTGGGGGTACGAGGGCAGCCCCCCACTGGGGGTACGAGGGCAGCCCCCCACTGGGGGTACGAGGGCGGCCCCCCACTGGGGGTACGAGGGCAGCCCCCCACTGGGGGTAGGAGGGCGGCCCCCCTGGGGGTAGGAGGGCGGCCCCCCACTGGGGGTACGAGGGCAGCCCCCCACTGGGGGTAGGAGGGCGGCCCCCCTGGGGGTAGGAGGGCAGCCCCCCACTGGGGGTAGGAGGGCGGCCCCCCCCTGGGGGTACGAGGGCGGCCCCCCCCTGGGGGTACGAGGGCAGCCCCCCACTGGGGGTACGAGGGCAGCCCCCCACTGGGGGTACGAGGGCGGCCCCCCACTGGGGGTACGAGGGCAGCCCCCCACTGGGGGTAGGAGGGCGGCCCCCCTGGGGGTACGAGGGCGGCCCCCCACTGGGGGTACGAGGGCGGCCCCCCACTGGGGGTAGGAGGGCGGCCCCCCCCTGGGGGTAGGAGGGCGGCCCCCCACTGGGGGTACGAGGGCGGCCCCCCACTGGGGGTACGAGGGCGGCCCCCCCCTGGGGGTAGGAGGGCAGCCCCCCCCTGGGGGTAGGAGGGCGGCCCCCTGGGGGTAGGAGGGCGGCCCCCTGGGGGTAGGAGGGCGGCCCCCCCCTGGGGGTAGGAGGGCAGCCCCCCCCTGGGGGTAGGAGGGCAGCCCCCCCCTGGGGGGGTAGGAGGGCAGCCCCCCCCTGGGGGGGTAGGAGGGCGGCCCCCCACTGGGGGTAGGAGGGCGGCCCCACTGGGGGTAGGAGGGCAGCCCCCCCCTGGGGGTAGGAGGGCAGCCCCCCCCTGGGGGTAGGAGGGCGGCCCCCCACTGGGGGTAGGAGGGCGGCCCCCCTGGGGGTAGGAGGGCGGCCCCCCCCTGGGGGTAGGAGGGCGGCCCCCCTGGGGGGGTAGGAGGGCGGCCCCCCCCTGGGGGTACGAGGGCGGCCCCCCCCTGGGGGTACGAGGGCGGCCCCCCCCTGGGGGTAGGAGGGCGGCCCCCCCCCATGGGGGTAGGAGGGCGGCCCCCCCCCATGGGGGTAGGAGGGCGGCCCCCCCCCATGGGGGTAGGAGGGCGGCCCCCCCCCATGGGGGTAGGAGGGCGGCCCCCCCCCATGGGGGTAGGAGGGCGGCCCCCCCCCATGGGGGTAGGAGGGCGGCCCCCCTGGCTTCTCGGGTGTTGTGTTGTGGTGTTGTGTTTAATAAATGGATTTTCGACCAATCACATCGCTCTAAATAAGTTATTTCTCTCCGACCAATGCGATCCCTCGAAATATCTATATTCTTTCGACCAATGTGGTCACTCAAAATGAATAACTTTTCTCCCGACCCACAAGATCGCTTGAAATAAATTACTTATTTAGACCAATGAGTTAGCTTGAAATATATGTTTTTTTGAGACCAAAAAAATTATTGTTGTGTTATATTGTGTTGTTTTGTGGTGTTGTGTTGTCAGGTCATGACTGGTGTGTGGTGCACCTGGGCGTTGTGTTGTGTTGATGTTGTGTTATATTGTGTTGTTTTGTGGTGTTGTGTTGTCAGGTCATGACTGGTGTGTGGTGCACCTGGGCGTTGTGTTGTGTTGATGTTGCGTTATGTTGTGTTGTGTTGTGGTGTTGTGTTGTCAGGTCATGACTGGTGTGTGGTGCAGCTGGCCGTTGTGTTGTGTTGATGTTGTGTTATATTGTGTTGTGTTGTGGTGTTGTGTTGTCAGGTCATGACTGGTGTGTGGTGCACCTGGGCGTTGTGTTGTGTTGATGTTGCGTTATATTGTGTTGTGTTGTGGTGTTGTGTTGTCAGGTCATGACTGGTGTGTGGTGCAGCTGGCCGTTGTGTTGTGTTGATGTTGTGTTATATTGTGTTGTGTTGTGGTGTTGTGTTGTCAGGTCATGACTGGTGTGTGGTGCAGCTGGCCGTTGTGTTGTGTTGATGTTGTGTTATATTGTGTTGTGTTGTGGTGTTTTGTTGTCAGGTCATGACTGGTGTGTGGTGCACCTGGGCGTTGTGTTGTGTTGATGTTGTGTTATATTGTGTTGTGTTGTGGTGTTGTGTTGTCAGGTCATGACTGGTGTGTGGTGCAGCTGGCCGTTGTGTTGTGTTGATGTTGTGTTATATTGTGTTGTTTTGTGGTGTTGTGTTGTCAGGTCATGACTGGTGTATGGTGCAGCTGGCCGTTGTGTTGTGTTGATGTTGTGTTATATTGTGTTGTGTTGTGGTGTTGTGTTGTCAGGTCATGACTGGTGTGTGGTGCACCTGGGCGTTGTGTTGTGTTGATGTTGCGTTATATTGTGTTGTTTTGTGGTGTTGTGTTGTCAGGTCATGACTGGTGTGTGGTGCAGCTGGCCGTTGTGTTGTGTTGATGTTGCGTTATATTGTGTTGTTTTGTGGTGTTGTGTTGTCAGGTCATGACTGGTGTGTGGTGCACCTGGCCGTTGTGTTGATGTTGTGTTATATTGTGTTGTGTTGTGGTGTTGTGTTGTCAGGTCATGACTGGTGTGTGGTGCACCTGGCCGTTGTGTTGTGTTGATGTTGCGTTATATTGTGTTGTTTTGTGGTGTTGTGTTGTCAGGTCATGACTGGTGTGTGGTGCACCTGGGCGTTGTGGGCGTGGTCCACGGCGTCGACGTCAACACCTCCTTCTTTACAGGAAACCACGCCCCCTACATGTCTGTCCAGGGAGCCTGTCTGGGTAGGTCGACTAACCTGGTCTGGTCTAGTCTAGTCTAACCTAGTCTAGTCTAGTCTAGGCTAACCTAGTCTGGTCTAGTCTAGTCTGGTCTGGGCTAACCTGGTCTGGTCTAACCTGGTCTGCTCTGACCTGGTCTGGTGTAGTCTGGTCTGTTCTGGTCTAACCTGGTCTGGTCTAGTCTGGTATAGTCTGGTCTAACCTGGTCTGCTCTGACCTGGTCTGCTCTGACCTGGTCTGGTCTGGTCTAACCTGGTCTGGTCTATTCTGGTTTAGTCTGGTCTAACCTGGTCTGGTCTATTCTGGTTTAGTCTGGTTAAACCTGGTCTGATCTGGTGTAGTCTGGTCTAGTCTAACCTAGTCTAGTCTGGTCTGGTCTAGTCTAGTCTAACCTGGTCTGGTCTGGTCTGGTTCAGTCTGGTCTGGTCTACCCTGGTCTGGTCTGGTCTGGTTCAGTCTGGTCTACCCTGGTCTGGTCCGGTCTACTCTGGTCTACCCTGGTCTGGTCTGGTCTGGTTCAGTCTGGTCTACCCTGGTCTACCCTGGTCTGGTCTGGTTCAGTCTGGTCTACCCTGGTCTGGTCTGGTCTGGTCCTACAGGGTTCTGATGTGTGTCTCCTCCCCAGATGCCCCCCCCAGCCTGGTCCTGGAGGGGGACCGGACCGGCACTGCGGCCAGCGACGGCCAGCTGGAGGCGGTCTCCAAGGTAACGGCGCCCTGGTCTCCGTGAGGAGCCCCGGTCCTCAGGCGGGCTCCGGGTCCTTCTGAGGTTAACACGGTGCTGTGATTGACAGCTGCGCTCTGATTGACAGCTGCGCTCTGAGACCTGGAGGGTCCTGGTCCCGGAGTCCGGGCTAAACCCGGGCTACGCAGACTCCTGCCACAACTACTTCAGGGTCACCTGTCCGGACAGGATCACACACCTGCGCCTCAACATGTACCCAGGTACCCCACGTCTGTCTGTCTGTCGTCTGTCTGTCGTCTGTCTGTCTGTCTGTCTGTCTGGTTATATTGAACAGTCTACCAGTGGACCGTACCACCTGGTTATCCATACCAGTCTACCAGTGGACCGTACCACTTGGTTCTGAGGGGTGTTGTGTTGCAGACGGGGGCGTGGCCCGGTTCAGGGTCTACGGCGTGGGACAGAGGGACTGGTCTTCAGTCCCCGCCCACCAGGAGGTGGACCTGGTGGCCATGACCAATGGAGGGGTCTGCCTGGGCTACAGCGACGCCCACTTCGGACATCCCCGCAACATGATTGGTAGGAGCGTGTGCCTCTGAGTGACGTAACCAGCACCAGCTGTCTCAGGAGGAGTAGATAACATCAGGCGCTATTTAATAATCTATTTAATAATCCAACGTGGGGGTTTGAAGTCAGGGGAGAAAGTAAAATAAAATAATTCTAATTGTTAAAAAAGTTACAAATAAAGTTACAATGTGCAACGACGTTTACAAAATATAAGAAATGTGCAGCTCCACACAGTGAGTATGTATGTAGTGGACTGTACCACCTGGTCCGGTCGGGGGTCCTGATACGTGGACTGTACCACCTGGTCCGGTCGGGCGTTCCTGATACGTGGACTGTACCACCTGGTTCGTCGGGGGTCCCGATACGTGGACTGTACCACCTGGTCCGGTCGGGGGGGTCCTGATACATGGACTGTACCACCTGGTCCGGTCGGGGGGGTCCTGATACGTGGACTGTACCACCTGGTCCGGTCAGGGGTCCTGATACGTGGACTGTACCACCTGGTCCGGTCGGGGGGGTCCTGATACGTGGACTGTACCACCTGGTCCGGTCGGGGGGGTCCTGATACATGGACTGTACCACCTGGTCCGGTCGGGGGGGTCCTGATACGTGGACTGTACCACCTGGTCCGGTCAGGGGTCCTGATACGTGGACTGTACCACCTCCTCAGGGCTGGGGCGGGCCGCCAACATGGGGGACGGATGGGAGACGGCACGCAGACTGGACCGCCCCAAAGAACTGAAGGTACACTCTCTAGCTCTCTCGCTCTCTGATTTGGATAAGTTTAGGTGATGTGATATCCAGTGATTTTAGGTGATTTAAAGTGATGTCCGGTGATTTAAGGTCATATATGGTGATTTAAGGTGATGTCTGTTGATTTAAGGTAATGTCTGGTGATTTAAGGGGATGTCTGGTGATTTAAGGCGATGTCTGTTGATTTAAGGTGATGTCTGGTGATTTAAGGTGATGTCTGGTGATTTAAGGTGGTCAGTTTATTTAAGGTGATGTCTGGTGATTTAAGGTGATGTCTGTTGATTTAAGGTGATTTCTAGTGATTTAAGGTGTTGTCTGTTGATTTAAGGTGATGTCTGGTGATTTAAGGGGATGTCTGGTGATTTAAGGCGATGTCTGTTGATTTAAGGTGTTGTCTGGTGATTTAAGGGGATGTCTGTTGATTTAAGGTGATGTCTGGTGATTTAAGGGGATGTCTGGTGATTTAAGGCGATGTCTGTTGATTTAAGGTGTTGTCTGGTGATTTAAGGGGATGTCTGGTGATTTAAGGTGATGTCTGTTGATTTAAGGCGATGTCTGTTGATTTAAGGTGTTGTCTGTTGATTTAAGGTGATGTCTGGTGATTTAAGGTGATGTCTGGTGATTTAAGGGGATGTCTGGTGATTTAAGGTGATGTCTGGTGATTTAAGGTGATGTCTGGTGATTTAAGGGGATGTCTGTTGATTTAAGGTGATGTCTGGTGATTTCAGGTGATGTCTGGTGATTTCAGGTGATGTCTGGTGATTTAAGGTGATGTCTGGTGATTTAAGGGGATGTCTGGTGATTTAAGGGGATGTCTGGTGATTTAAGGTGATGTCTGGTGATGTCTGGTGATTTAAGGGGAAGTCTGGTGATTTAAGGGGATGTCTGATGATTTAAGGGGCTGTCTGTTGATTTAAGGTGATGTCTGGTGATTTAAGGGGATGTCTGGTGATTTAAGGGGATGGCTGGTGATTTTAAGTGATGGCTGGTGATTTAAGGTGATGTCTGGTGATTTAAGGTGATGTCTGGTGATGTCTGGTGATTTAAGGGGAAGTCTGGTGATTTAAGGGGCTGTCTGTTGATTTAAGGTGATGTCTGGTGATTTAAGGGGATGTCTGGTGATTTTAGGTGATGTCTGGTGATTTAAGGTGATGTCTGGTGATTTAAGGTGATGTCTGGTGATTTAAGGGGAAGTCTGGTGATTTAAGGTGATGTCTGGTGATTTAAGGGGATGTCTGTTGATTTAAGGTGATGTCTGGTGTTTTAAGGTGATATCTGGTGATTTAAGGTGATGTCTGGTGATTTAAGGGGATGTCTGTTGATTTAAGGTGATGTCTGGAGCTCTCTGTTTCTGTCCCCTCCCAGGTGGATGGGCGGGGCATCCTGCAGGTTCCAGGAAGTGAGTGGGCGGTGCTCCGGCTGGGTCACGCCGGGGTCATCTCCCACGTGGAGGTCGACACCAATCACTTCAAAGGTACGGTGACATCACTTCCTCTGGCGACGCCATGGTCCATTATTACGAACTGATCTGACTTATCAATAACAATCAATACCAATTCTCCACCCCAGTGCTGATCAATACCAGTGATCCACCCCAGTGCTGATCAATACCAGTGCTGATCAATATCAGTGCTGATCAATATCAGTGCTGATCAATACCAGTGATCCACCCCAGTGCTGATCAATATCAGTGCTGATCAATACCAGTGATCCACCCCAGTGCTGATCAATACCAGTGCTGATCAATACTAGTGCTGATCAATACCAGTGATCCACCCCAGTGCTGATCAATACCAGTGCTGATCAATACTAGTGCTGATCAATACTAGTGCTGATCAATACCAGTGCTGTTCAATACCAGTGCTGATCAATACCAGTGCTGATCAATACTAGTGCTGATCAATACTAGTGCTGATCAATACCAGGGCTGATCAATACCAGGGCTGATCAATACCAGTGCTGATCAATACCAGTGCTGATCAATACTAGTGCTGATCAATACCAGTGATCCACCCCAGTACTGATCAATACCAGTGATCCACCCCAGTACTGATCAATACCAGTGATCCACCCCAGTGCTGATCAATACTAGTGCTGATCAATATCAGAGATCCACTTCAGTGCTGATCAATGCCAGTGCTGGTAATAACAGTGATCAGTTGCGTTACTGTTGTGTGTAGTGTTGAGTAGTGTAGTGTAGTGTACTGTAGTATAGTGTGTAGTGTAGTATAGTGTGTTGTGTGTAGTGCAATATTGTATGTTGTATGTGTGTTGTGTTGTGTAGTAGTGGCGGTTCTAGACACATCTTACTAGGGGGGCCAAGGAGAGGCCAGTGTTTAACCAGAGGGGCACCAAAAAAAGATTAATTAAGAGTTTATAACTTCACCAGACTGTATTTTTTTTCAAACTATCTTAAACTGATGGAGCTTATGCCCTAAATCATCCAAATCATATAAACATTTGTTTTGTACAAGCGTGCAAGAGAGGTAGGGCCATAAAAAATAAAAACTACAGAAAGAAAGTACAACAAACTGTGTCAATGTGAAAAAAACTCCAGGATACAACGAAGTGCAAAACAATGTGCCATTTCCTATTTATTAACTCAGTTTCAGTGTGGACGAACTGTGTTCCCAAGAGGCATGGAGCAGCCAGCAGCAGGCTGGAAACACGTGGTTAACATTGCAACATTGTGTAGCCTTGACCTAGCAAGGACACTGACATTTGGATACTCTGGTTTGATGAGTTTGCTTAGATATGATTAAGTATCTGAATATATCGAGACCAGGCATTTACTAACTTAACTTCAACATCAGTGAGGAACTACAGTAACACGGTTATGTGCAAGAACAACAAGTCACTTACGAAATTACATCGAGAAATCGTGGCTCCTTTCTCCAAGAGTAGTCGCTGAGCTTTCATTCACCGGGCAGCAGCAGTGCGTTGTTTGGGTGCGCCCCTCTAACTTATCCGTGTAGAACGATGCGTCGCATTAGTTCCGTAAAATCAGTAAAATCAAAATGGTTTTATTTGGTCAGCATTGGGGGGTTACAAGGGGGGCCAGGGTCATACTACAGGGGCACGGGCCCCCGTAGACCACCATTGACAGTGATCCACCCCACTGCTGATCGATACCAGTGCTGATCGATACCAGTGCTGATCGATACCAGTGCTGATCGATACCAGTGCTGATCGATACCAGTGCTGATCGATACCAGTGTTGATCGATACCAGTGCTGATCGATACCAGTGTTGATCAATACCAGTGCTGATCGATACCAGTGTTGATCGATACCAGTGCTGATCGATACCAGTGTTGATCAATACCAGTGCTGATAGATACCAGTGCTGATAGATACCAGTGCTGATCAATACCAGTACTCCACCCACAGTGTGTGTGTGTGTGTGTGTGTGTGTGTGTGTGTGTGTGTGTGTGTGTGTGTGTGTGTGTGTGTGTGTGTGTGTGTGTGTGTGTGTGTGTGTGTGTGTGTGTGTGTGTGTGTGTGTGTGTGGTTCTCCCGGGGTTCCACCTGTGGTTCTGTGTTCCTGCTCTCAGGGAACTCTCCGGACTGGTGCCGCCTGGAGGCGTGCTCTCTGACCGCCGGCCAGGAGAGCGCCGCCGCCGCCGCCGCCTGGAACTCTGGGAGCTGGAAGGTTCTGCTGCCCGCCCAGAAGGTCGGTTCCCCCCCACGGTGAACCCCCCGGGTGAAAGGCGGCAGTACTCATGGTTCCCCGCATGTTAGCACGTGGCTAACGTTAGCCTCTCGGCTAGCTTGTGTCAGGAAGCTCGTGGTTCTGAACCGTGGTGGGGGGCTGACTGGTGCGAACTCCAGCTTGAAGGTCCCCGGTTCAATTCCCCGTCGTCCGCCGTCTGCCACGGCATCATTGAATGGTTTAAATGTTCAAAGGTGACATTATACCACCGGGTGCGAGTTTGGTTAGCCGTTACGAGCCGTTTCGAAAATCTGCCTCTTCTGACGTCACAGGTGGGCGTGTCCAGCTAGATGTATGACGGATAGATGAGCAACGTTTGCTACAGTCCACCGGGTAGGCTGGTAGACTAGCACACATCTAGCACACATCTAGGAGGACACGCCCACTTGTGATGTCAGAAGAGGCTGATTTTCAAAACGGCTTGTAACGGCTAATCACACTCACACCTGGTGGCATAATATGTCACCTTAAAGCGTTTTTTATAAGCTTTATATTAACAACGTTCTTGTTTTGGTCCTAATCCCCTCCCCTTTGTGTAGCTCCGCCCCCACCACCGGCATCACTACTTGGAGGCGGAGCTAGCGCTGAAGGAGGCGGTCACTCACGTGCGATTGGTCATCGCTCCGGACGGAGGGGTCAGTCGCCTGAGGCTGTGGGGGCGGGCGACGCCCATCTCGTCTGCCCTGACTCCGCCCACCGCTGTGGCTCCGCCCACCGCTGTGGCTCCGCCCTCCAAACTGTGACCTGAGAACAGGTTTTTATACTCGCCTAGACAAATATATTGAATATATCAAACCCAGAAACATATGTAGACGTTATTGCTGTGTATTTTAGGCTGTGTGTGCAATAGCTTAAAGTGTTTAATGAAGAGCTCCACCTGACAGCTACTCTTCCTCATCACCACCCTTCGTCTTCCTCGGATGAGGAAGGAGCCGGAATGGAAACCGACGACCTCAGGGGACGGACTCTCTCATGCATCACGCAGAACGTGTTGGACCAAGATACCGCGACACGTTATTCGTTGTGTATAACCTCAAACCGTATGTTTCTGTACCGTCGCTGTGAGCTGGTTCTCGTGTGATTGAATATTGCATTTTGTAATTTTCCATAACTGTGGAAAATTGTTCGGTGAATAAATACACACTTTAATACTAACCAAGACTAAGGCTTTTGTTTACTGGAGGCCTTTTCCTGTTTGTGTTTATTTCCTATTTCATTTTACTCCATTTTATTTTTTACATAATGTCTGATACGTAATACAGAGATGGTACACAGGAGGCAACCGTGTGTGTGTTTGTGTGTGTGTGTGTGTGTGTGTGTGTGTGTCTGTGTCCATAAAGTTTCCAGTAGCACAGGTCCAATCACAATATGTCCTTGCTACCCTACATATAATGGTTGATAGATTCCCAGGATTCTCTCTCTCTCCCTGTCTCTGTCTCTGTCTCTGTCTCTCTCTCGCTCTCGCTCTACTGTCGTTGCTATGCCAACGAGTCCGCCTCACCCTTTGACTTGTAATTGAGACATTCAAATATTAACTTGATCAGTTGACTTGAGGTTTGATTCATATCCAGTGTCCAGCGTAGGGGTTTGTTGTGATTGATATTAATCTGTGGTCCACCCCTCTCAACACCCTTTGTCTTCAAATGATCGATCGTTTTTGCTTAGGTTTGTTTTAGTTATTGCTTTCGGGTTTTGATTTGATCGGTTTGTTCCAGAAGGAGGCGCCAGAGGACGGGAGTTGAGTTCCCACCCGGTGTCCGTGATTCGTCCAACCGTGTGAGTGAATGTGTGTGTTTGTTGTGTATGAAATGGAAAACAATTTATCCCTTCAATTTCTTATAACCTCTTCCTGAATAATATTTTTGCAGTCATTGAACATGTTTACCGTCGGTGGAACTCATTCTCATTTCCCGACATGATGCTTTAACTTAGAAAATATGCCATTTAATGATGCCAGCACAACATGCAGCAGGAGAGCTGTTTGAGACTGGGGAAGCCTTCTATCCATATATGGTCGCGTCAGGAAGTAGAGGGAGGAGCCAGTGAGGTTATCTACATATAGATGTCTGCTCTACAACTCATTGGTCAAACTCAGCCTCTCTTCTTTCCTGGTGGAGCCTGTAGAGCAGGGGTCTCAAACTCAAATTACCTGGGGGCCACTGGAGGAGGAGCTTGGCTGAGGTTGGGCCACAAGTACTCAAGTATTTCTTAAAAAGGGTGTTGAGTATAAAAAAAAAAAAACTGTTCCAATTTTCTCAATATTTATTATTAACAGTTCATAAACAGTTCAACATTCTCAAAGTGCATAAACAACATAAATAAATTCCTCTGAATTTTTTTTTAATTTAGAAAACAACTGTTCCAACCTTCACAGTATTTATTATTACATAACAGTTCCTCAACCAACATTTATTATTATTATTAAATTTGTATTGCAATGTAAACAATCTCAAAGACAATACTCGCAGCCTGCAACATACACTCCTTAATAAACTCGCCTTCTGTAAAAGGCTTTCCTGCCTTAGCGATCATTTCGCTCAGTGTAAAGCTGGCCTTTACTGCTTTATCAGCCTCGTCGGTTGGTTTCCTAAAGAGAGTTTGTTGCCAGGTGAAACATTTCTTTAGGTCTCTCTCTCTCTCTCTCGCTCTCGCTCTCGCTCTCACTCTCTCTCTCTCTGGGTGGTCGGTTCTAGAGAGGTGTTGAGCCTGATTCCTGACTGAAGTTCAGAATGAAACAGGTGCACACACATACACAAAAACACACACTCTCTAATCCCCGAAGTGTGTCAGTGTGTTTGAGTAAGGTGCTTGTATTAGATTTGTGTGAAGCTCTCCTATCTTCCTCCTCCTCCCCTCCTCTTCCTCTTCCCTTCATTCTTTCTGATCGTCTCTTATTCACCTCTGATCCGTCATGGCGTCCGCCCGGCTAGACGTTACCATGGAAACAGAGACACACGCACACACACACACACACACACACACACACACACACAGTGACAGTGACGTACAGCTGCGCAGGCTGCTCTTGGACCTGACCTCTGACCCCGTCTGGGCTGGCTCAGTCGCTC
>NC_082402.1:1859713-1897213 GCF_031168955.1 Gadus macrocephalus
ACTATCTGGTCCTCCCCTAGACCCCAACCCTAGAGTCTAGACCACCTAGGCCGAGTTGGTTAACGAGACACCGCCTTAACGGGGCTTCCTATTTGGTAAATGACTCCTAACGGGTCCACAGCAGATCAGAGTGTGTCTCAGAGTTGTCAATACCACAGAGTCCGGTGGTCAGCAGGGACATCTGGAGGTGCTTTGCCTGGACCGTCTGATGGCTCGGTCACACTCGCTTCATTCTGGCTCTAGATGTTTTGGTTCTAGATGTTGTGGTTTCAGATGTTCTGGTTCTAGATGTTATGGTTCTAGATGTTATGGTTCTAGATGTTATGGTTCTAGATGTTCTGGTTCTAGATGTTGTGTTTCCAGATGTTCTGGTTCTACATATTGTGGTTCCAGATGTTTTGGTTCTAGATACTGCGGTTCTACATGCTGTGGTTCTAGATGTTGTGGAAGTATGTTTTTAGTTGTTGTGGTGCTAGATTATGTGGTTCCAGATGTTTGTGGTTCTAGACGTTGTGGGTCCACATGTTGTGGTTACAGTTGTGGTGCTAGATGTTGTTATTCCAGATGCTGTGGTACCAGAAGCTGTGGTTCTACATATTGTGGTTCTAGACGTTGTGGTTCTAGACGTTTTGCTTCTACATGCTTGTGGTTCTAGATGTTCTAGTTGGACCTGAATGTACAGATTATGTAACGTGTGCCTCCTGTCCTGAACATGTGACACTCCCCCCCCTCCCCCCCACCCTCACCCCTCCCCCCTCCCCCCCCTCACCAGGCCCCTCGCTCGCCCCAAAGATCTTATCATCTGACCGCAACGAGAGAGAGAGAGAGGGAGAGAGGGAGACAAAGGGGGGAGGACGGGGAGGAGGGGTAGGCCGAGTGTGGGAGGGAGCGGTAGGAAAGAGAGGGGGAGAGAGGATTGACCCAGATCAGGGCTGGGATCGATCAGAAGACGGATCTCCTCAGGGTCCCGGGGCGGGGGAGGGGGGGGGGGAGGGAGGGGGGGAGGGGGGGGAGGGGGATCCTGACGTCAAACGGTCCCTGATCAAGTTACCATCCTGCACTGTTCTCTATAATGGCCACAGTCCACAACAGGCTTCCCTACAGCTGACTCTCTGTAGCTACCTCTCTCTATAGCTACTCTCTCTATAGCTACTCTCTCTATAGCTACTCTCTCTATAGCTTCTCTCTCTATAGCTAACTCTCTATAGTTAACTCTCTATAGCTAACTCTTTATAGCTACTCTCTCTATAGCTTCTCTCTCTATAGCTACTCTCTCTATAGCTTCTCTCTCTATAGCTAACTCTCTATAGTTAACTCTCTATTGCTAACTCTTTATAGCTACTCTCTCTATAGCTTCTCTCTCTATAGCTACTCTCTCTATAGCTAACTCTCTATAGCTACTCTCTCTATAGCTAACTCTCTATAGCTAACTCTCTATAGTTAACTCTCTATAGCTACTCTCTCTATAGCTAACTCTCTATAGCTAACTCTCTATAGCTACTCTCTATAGCTAACTCTCTATAGTTAACTCTATATAGCTACTCTCTCTATAGCTAACTCTCTATAGCTAACTCTCTATAGCTAACTCTCTATAGCTACTCTCTCTATAGCTAACTCTCTATAGCTACTCTCTCTATAGCTAACTCTCTATAGCTAACACTCCCTGATGCTAATTCTCTCTATAGCTAACTCTCTCTATAGAGCGCAACAGTATGGTTCCGGAAGATAAAATCCCATAAAATTTCATCAAAATGTTTTTTGATTTTGAATATATTGTGAATCGATGATATTTGCTCCTGTAGAAGCCACGCGTTAATCGGGGCAACATCTATTTTTTTAGAAAAACACTTTTTATTTGCAATGTCATTGAAACCACTACACTACCCTAAATCTTGAAGTGTGCAACGCAGCTCTGATTGGTGGAGCTCGCCGTTAGGCTACCAGGAAAAGTTTACTGCACCTGCGAAAGTGAATGACTGCTACCAGAGCCCGTCTACGGAGACTATTCCTATACACAATCTGCTGCTACTGAACTCGATCGCTTACCAGAGCAACCACGATTGATATTAAGGGAAAGTTAGAGTTGTGGATAGAGCTGTAGAGGAAATGAGCGGTTGAAAAATATGTTGATATAGAATATACGCACCAACACATCAGCTGGTGCGTATCAGGCGGGCCCCAGCTGGGCCCCCGAACCGCAGGTTTGAACCCCTGGGCCAGCGTCTGTTGGACCGGAGCCAGTGACCCCCAGAGGAACCAGAGGGTCTCCAGAACCTCGGTCCCCACGGCTCGGGGGTGCTTGTCCGGAGCCCGCAGGCGGAGGTCCTGATTTCAGGCGGGGGGTCAGTCGTACCGGCTTCATCGCAAACGATTAATGAACACGTGTCTGTTTCCACGGGAACGGCGGGTCGTCGTGGGCGAGGTCACCTGCGGGTTCCGTACAGCGGAGGGGGGAGTGAATCATCTGGGGACAGAACACGAATGACAAAGAGCCTCCACCCAGGAAACCTCCACCCAAAGCCGCCACAACAGGCACTTCCTTGCCCGGCCGTAGGTCAGGGGTCAAACCCCCCAGTGTACATTCCCCTGCTGAATGGGGCTCATAACAGCAGAGGAGGAGGAGGCAGATAGATCTAGGGAGACTCCCGCTGGTGTTTACGGTCCGGTGGGGTTGGACTCACAGCAGCGGTGTGGCGGACCTGTGGTGACCAAACTGTGGGTCACGACCCGGGAGTGGGGACGAGGCCCGCGACCAAACAGCGTCACAACAACAGACTAACTGTAGTAAATGTAAATAAGCACTCCCCTTAACTACCTGTTATTTTTTTATTGTTATTCGTATATTTGGAGACCTCCGTGGAGAAGAACGATGGACAGAAAAAGTGAATTATTATCCTGGTTTTGATATTCTATTTGATAAAAACAAGTTTGTTTTGTTTCGGTCAAGGCGGGATCCTTTATCCTTATCGCCGTTCTCCCGGCGATTTGAATTTGCCCCGCAGAAGGGTCTGTAAAAGAGCGATCTGTTTCTTTCTGCTTCTGATGCGTTGTTACGGGAACCAATCACCAAGCTGGCTCCTCCCCCTGCCGCACTATTAGCTGGTTTAACACGATGACGACAGGGAAGCGAGGGCAAGCAGCCAATCGCGTACAGAGTCAGTTGAACTAGGCCCGTTGATCACGCCTCATGTGCTGAAGAAAATGACAGCAGCATCCCCAGACCAACGTGCAATCAACGATCGAGCTTGGTCTGGCAATAGCCAGGCTGGGTGCTTTATGCACCGCCCTTCAGACACAGAGGGGGCGGAGCATAGGCAGGAGCCCTCTTTTGCTACCGGGTCCTGGGCCAGGTAGGAGCTGATTGGGTCCAGATGGGTCCCCCTAGTGTAGACGGCTCCTTTCATTGGTCATCAGTCACAGGCCCCGCCCACCTCAGCTCCTCTCTGATTTGTGCGTTGCAACGACGTGGATTCTGGTGGAGTTCAGTAGCTTTGATCCTGATCACAGATCAGCCTTTGCCTCTTATGAACTCTATGAAATATTTAAAAAACTTCTTCAACCACTTAATTTCCCGCAGAATTTAAATGTATTTTCTCTGATCTCAGTTGATCTGAGAAATAGGCCTTGCCTCTAGTGGTTCACATGATTATATAGATGGTTATGAAATAGATTATTGCACATTTAAAGTTACATTATTATGCAAAAATTAGAGAGAGTTACATCAGCTGTTAGAGATAATGAAGGATATTAAGAATTTACTAGTGATTGCCTGTTTGTCGGGCTAATATGTGCTATTGTGTGCC
The DNA here is from genome assembly GCF_031168955.1 of Gadus macrocephalus. NCBI lineage: Eukaryota > Metazoa > Chordata > Actinopteri > Gadiformes > Gadidae > Gadus > Gadus macrocephalus. The sequence continues at coordinate 1,863,517 of NC_082402.1, forward strand.
ACTTTATGCTAGCATGTGCTATTTGATGAAAACGTATCCTAATGTATGCTAAAAGTTCATGCTAGTGTGTTCTAGTAAATGCTAGTGTGTCCTCATACATATTAACATTTGCAAGTGTGCAAGTATGCACTAATGTATGCCTTCCTCTAGTTTATGATAGTTAATGCTAGTTTACGCTACTCTGAACTTGTTTATAGTCGTATGCACTAGTATGTGCTATCCCTTCATGGTATCTGCTGGTATACACTGGTTTATGCTAGCACCTGCAGAGCTCACAGAGTAGTTGAGTCAGAGAGGAGCTAACCTCCGGCCAGTCGACGGGGATATAATGTTGTGTGGTTGTTTCTGTACACCAGCCAGCCAGATTAACGCAGATTACGGCGTCTGCTGGGAGATTGTTTTGGGTGGCTTGGTGATTCGGTCACCTTGGGGTCAGCAGGTCATTTTCAAAGAGTACCATTTGGTGTGCAATCCTACAAACTAATCCTGCGGATTACTTCATGGATTACAGAGAATATCCGATCATCATAATGGTGTTTTGTATGTCAAGGGTTGTTATTTTTATGTCCAAGTTTTGGTCAACTGTGTATAGACCCCGGATGTAGAGTGCATTATGGGTACCGATTTAAGACGAGGAGCAGGGGGGGGAGAGGGAGAGAAGAGGAGGTTGGAAGAGGAGGAGGGAGGAAGAGGAGGAGGGAGGAAGAGGAGAAGGGGGTGAGGAAGAGAGGAGGAGGGAGGAAGAGGCGGGGGTGGAGAGGAAGAGGTGGAGGGAGAAGGGCGGAAGAGGAGGAGGAGGAGGAGGAAGGGGGAAGAGAGGAGGAAGGAGTAAGAGGAGGCTGATCTCATCGCCTCACACAGACTGCAGAACTGATGGTCTGGAATCAATCGGTTCAGCTTCAGGTTCTTAGAGGAGGAACCTGTCTGTCTCTCTTTCCTCCTGTCTGTCTGTTCCTCCTTTCTCTCTGTCTGTCCTGCTGTCTGTCTGTCTGTCTGTCTGTCCTCCTTTCTGTCTGTCTGTCTGTGGGAATGTATGTAAACAAACATTCAGTAGAACAAATATAGCGATAGATAAAGAGAGAGAGAGAGAGAGAGAGAGAGAGAGAGAGAGAGAGAGAGAGAGAGAGAGAGAGAGAGAGAGAGAGCGAGCAAGTATTTGGGCAAGTGAACTCATTTGTCAGGTTGACCCCCTTCAAACACACACACACACACACACACACACACACACACACACACACACACACACACACACACACACACACACACACACACACACACACACACACACACACACACAAATTTCTCTCTCTCTCTCTCTCTCTCTCTCTCTCTCTCTCTCTCTCTCTCTCTCTCTCCTCTGGTGTTTGGGGGAATTCCCAACTCCAGGCAGGAAGTTTGATCCAGGACAAGTTGAGAGACAGACCGCCCCCTGCAGACAGACAGAGAGACGGCCTGTCTCTCTGTCCTGTCTGTCTTCTATTGCCCTTATTAAGTCTAGCGGGGCTTGACAGACAGGAAGTCAGGCAAACAGGAACTCAGTCCCACAGGAAGTGGCGCTGGACCAGGACTAACTCTGGGGGGAGGGGGGGGGGGGGGGGGGGGGTTGTGACATCACGAAAGGTTCGACACTGCATGGCCGTCTCGGTGACCTCTGACCTTCATGTCTATCCATCTGGGGGGGAGGGAGGTCGCCTAGGGCGAGGGGTGATGAATGGCTTCAGTGTTAGCTATAGCATTACACTATTCTAATGGGAAGACCGATCACTACCTCCAGTACTCAGGTCAAGGAGCATGGCGGTCGTTTTGGACTTCTGGTTCTTCGTTCTTCGTTTCGGTCATTTCTTTCCCAATAGGATCGAACTGTTTTATTTGTACTTTTCTTATTGTTTAATAAGGTCGGATTGGGTTCCTGTTGTGGGTCTGTGGGGGTCAGGTTGTGGGGTCAGGCGGTTGTCAGACGCTGGAAATAGAAATCTGGAGTTTTTAACAGTCTCGTCTTGTCGTCATGTAAATTTAGGACTCTGTTGCTGCGCTGTGGAATAAACCAGCTCGGTGGCGCCACCTCATGGACGCTGAGGTAATCGCAGGGTGTTCCTAAATGTATTACAGTCAACTAAATCCAGTTAGAAAAAGAGCTAACCTCTAGTCATATTATGAGTGACACAGTATTTCTCTGGTTGTCCTTCTAAACACACATATATTACATATCATAGTCTTTAATGTATAAGAATGACTATTATTTAAAACAACATTCTTGAAAATGATCAATCCATCCATCAATCAATTTTGCCCTGCGCCATTCATGGACCTATTTAACAAGGCGCCATTGAGCAGTTTTCATAGGAACGAATGGGCGACATTCTTTAATCCGCTGTCCTTTCTTCAATATGTCCATGACCTTTTGCCGTCTTTCGTAACACTCCGCAAATAGTCCGGTAAATTATCAACCCCAGCGTAATAATAATAATATAATGATACATTTCATTTATAGTTTACTTTTCATCCAAAGATCTCAAAGGGCTACAGGTTAAAGCAAAAATAAAAATAAAAAGGGGGTTTAGAAACATCTAAGAGTGAGAGCCAAAGGTTTTCTTAAAAAGAAATGTTTTAAGACCTTTTTTAAAGCAATCAGTGGATTGTGGTGCCCTCAAGGTGTCAGGGAGGGCGTTCCACAGCCGTGGGGCGGCAGCACTGAAGACCCTATCTCCCATGGTCCTCAGTTTGGTTCTGGGTATGTGGAGGAGGTTGGAGTGAGTGGAGCGGAGGGAGCGTGTTGTGTTATGTTGGTTGAGAATTTTTTTGAGGTAGGGGTAGGGGGGGCATGTCCATGGATACATTGGTGAGTGAGGAGGGAAACCTTGTACTCAATCCGGGTGGAAACCGGAAGCCAGTGGAGTGAGTGGAGGATGGGGGTAATAGAGTGGCGAAGTCACGCCCCTTCCGACAGGGCTCATGGGACCTATGAGATCGAAAAATATGAATGGGTGTCAATGGAGAGAAAATAATTATTTTCTGGTCCCAGTCTTTATGTGCCCTGGATTACACATATGTTGTTTGTGGATTTAAATGATCATTTTTCATGCAAAGAAAACTAAAAATGTTCGTGAAGAAGTTTGATAATTTTAGGTTTTATGTGAGGCCGCTTTGTGAACTACAGCTCTTCGCTGCTCTCGACGCATATGATATACGTCACCACACCCGCCTTTGGAACTCGGCACAGAGATGGCGATCTCTCTGCCCCACTTCACCGCTTTTTCCAAGGGGAGGATAAAAGCATCGAAAGAGGTGAAAACCATTATAAATCGGGGCACGTGCAGAGTTTCAGTTATGCCGATGGCAAGATTGTCGGTCTTCTCCACGCCAGTCGCAGGGAGCATGACGTCACATACGAGCCGTGTAGTCTTTCTCGTTGTGTTTTCTCTACAGCCTTTATCTGAACAATTGCACAATAAACGGTCGAACTCTTTGCATGAAAAATTATCCTTTAAATCCACAAACAACATATGTGTAATCCAGGGCATATAAAGACCGGGACCAGAAAATAATTATTTTCTCTCCATTGACACCCATTCATATTTTTCGATCTCATAGGTCCCATGAGCCCTACCGGAAGAGGCGTGACTTCGCCACTCTATGAGGGTAATGTGCTCATGCTTGGTTGCCAAGCGACGTCAACCGCTTGGCAACACGTTACGTAGGCGTAGCCGTATAGTAAGCGGGATAATGTATAGAACGTTGCCGGTTATTATCGAAAATAAGCCCCTTCAGGCCGAAGCAAGACACCTCCGCTTCTCGTCGGTGTCCGGTTCGCCCTGTCGGGGTTTATTTTCCCGGCCGGCGTTCTATACATTATCCCTTATATATTTGCTGACGGTTCAGGTTATTTGGGTCTAGTAGTGAGCGGTGTCCACCAGGTGGCGCCACAGCTCCACCCGCTGGCCCAGAGCTCATTAGTCAAAGCTCTCGCAGCTGAATGACTTCTTTCAACACAGGTGATTCTGTCTCTTCAGCGACGAGCGAAATACTCGTTTTAAAATCCAAAAGTAAAGTTGTGGGGTGGTTTGCTGTTGGGCATAAGGTTAACACTACTCATCGAACCAACTAGAAGCACTTCGTAGATGTGTGTTCCTGCCGGAGGAGCAGCGTGGACGTCCTCGGGTTCACCGTAGCATCTACTGTGCACGGTGGGTCGGGGTTCATGTTGGACTGTTTGTGTTGAGACTCTACAATCACGTGTTTTAAGAGCCTGTTTGCTCTGAGATGTTTATTTACAGTACTTTAGTAGAATAAACTCGAGTTTCCTGCCATCCGAGCTCCTCTTCGGATGCGGGTCCATTCGTTGTGAACCGATTCATCTACAGAGTCAGACCCTCCGTGACCTGCTGACCACAGAGCCGATCGGGGAGAGAGCATCACTGTTCTGGTTTATTTCTGTTTGTCCCCCTTAGTCACGTTAATGACATTTCTTACTGTGTGTTTTGTAAGGTTGACCAAGCCTTGATTTAAAAACATAATCCTGACATCCGTCATCACTCTGGGCTTCTCTTCGTTGTGTTATAATAGGCCTATATAATCTATAGATTGTGTTTAATGCTGCTGGCTTGAATGGCTCTATTTCTCTCCCTCTTTCGTTTTTCTTTCTTTTTCTCCAAGGTTCCGTCGGTATGTCCACCTGGTACCAGTCCGGCTGTGGGCCCAGTGGGGCTCGGCTGGTTTCCTGTAAACTCTGCCTTGGGGACTTCCCCTCGGATCACATGACCACCGTCAGCCAATGCAGATGCGTCTTCTGCACGCTGGTAAGTAACCGTGGCGACCCCGTGTCCAGACCATAATAACGATGATGCATAATAAATACAGACTTGAAGGCACCATGACCTCCTGGGTGTAGAAGCACCTCCAGGCTGGACTCCACGGAGCCATGATCACAGCTGATGTTGTTCCTCTGAGCACTAAACAGGCCTCCATGTTGGATGGAACGGTTCCTCACTAGAGGTTCTGTTCTCACTAGAGGTTCTGTTCTCCTCACTAGAGATTCTGATCTCCTCACTAGAGGTCCTGTTCTCCTCTCTAGAGGATCTGTTCTCCTCATTAAAGGAGAGGTTCTCCTCAGTCAGGTGCTCCTGTGCTCCTCCTCAGTGTCTGAGGTTCTCCTCTTCAGTGTCTGAGGTTCTCCTCCTCAGTGTCTGAGGTTCTCCCCCTGTGCTCCTCCTCAGTGTCTGAGGTTCTCCTCCTCAGTGTCTGAGGTTCTCCTCCTCTCCTCCTCCAGTGAGGTTCTCTTCCTCCTCTCCTCAGTGTCTGAGGTTCTCCTCCTCAGTGTCTGAGGTGCTCCTCCTCAGTGTCTGAGGTTCTCCTCCTCAGTGTCTGAGGTTCTCCTCTCCTCCTCCAGTGAGGTTCTCCTCCTCAGTGTCTGAGGTTCTCCTCCTGTGCTCCTCAGTGTCTGAGGTTCTCCTCCTCTGCTCCTCCTCAGTGTCTGAGGTTCTCCTCCTCAGTGTACTTCTCCTCTCCTCCTCCAGTGAGGTTCTCCCCCTGTGCTCCTCCTCAGTGTCTGAGGTTCTCCTCCTCAGTGTCTGAGGAGCTACGTGTCGCTGCTCCTCTCGGAGGGCCTGGAGGCGGAGGTGAGCTGCCCCGACGCCGCCTGTCCAGAACGGGGCCGGCTGCTGGACACGGAGGTACCGGCTCTCCACCAATCAGAGCGCCGCCTGCCCCCCAGCCTGGGGTCGGAGGTCGTGTGACCCCACGCTGGGACCGGAGGTCAGAGGTTAAACAGGCTTGGGTTTTGTTTCAGATCGAGGTCGTGGTGGAGCCGGAGAGCATGAGGAGGTACCGGAGGCTGCGCTTCGAGAGGGGTGAGCTAACTCTGCTAGCGCTGTATCATGCTAACTAGCCACTAACGGCAGGCTGCTCTTTGAGAGAGGTGAGCTAACTCTGCTAGCAATGTCATGCTAACTAGCCGCCAACAGGAGGCTGCTCTTCGAGAGAGGTGAGCTAACTATGCTAGCACTGTATCTTGCTAACTAACTTTATTGACGCTTCAATAAACAGATTACTTCAGATTCTTGTTTGAAATTTCCAGTTTCTGACCGGACCACTAGCGCCGTTGCCATGGGGATGTGTAGAGCCGTTGCCATGGGGATGTGTAGAGCCGTTGCCATGGGGATGTGTAGCGCCGTTGCCATTGGGACGTGTAGCCTGGTCGGTGGTTCTGAGGGTCGACTTCCTGTCCCACAGAGGTGCTCCTGGACCCGGGTCGGACCTGGTGCCCCGCCCCTTCCTGCCAGGCTGTCTGCCGGCTGCAGGGGGCGGAGTCAACGGCGCCCCAGGCCGTGGGCTGTCCCGGCTGCGGGTTGGAGTTCTGCTCCGCCTGCCGGGCCCAACGGCACCCGGGCAGAACCTGTCCGGACCCCAGCGGAACGGACGGCCGCTTCCTGCCGGGGGAGCACAGGTGAGAGAACCGGTTCAGGAGGACCTGAGTGAGGAACCGGGGTTCTCCAGAGGGGGCGCTGTGGACTACTGCTGGGGGGGGCGGGCGGCTCAACAACTAAAACGTAAAATTACACCCTGAGCTAGACGATGTTAAATCAAGAAAATGGACACAAAAATGACAGCCGCTGCCCCAGACCAAGCTCAATCTACGATTGAGCTTGGTCTGGGGAAGCGGCCGTCATTTTCTTCAGCACAAGAGGCGTGATCAACGGGCCTAGTTCGACTGACTCTGTACGCGATTGGCTGCTTGCCGTCGCTTCCCTGACGTCATTGTCCATTGTCCAAGAATACACTCCCTCCCGCTCCCTCCGCTCCCTCCGCTCAACCTCTGCTGGACTACTATGTATCCCCACATCACGACGCATTACAATGGGTGCCCGGTCATTCAGCTGTTCAGCACCCAGGCTCTGGAACTCCCTCCCCCCACACATAAAACAGTCAGACACCATTACAACCTTCAAGTCACAACTCAAAACTCACCTGTTCAAACTCGCACACAACGTCTAACTGATCACTGTTTGTTTTGTTTTGTCTTGTTTTTGTTTTATTTATGTTTTATTTATTATGTTTATATATATTATATATTTAAACGATTTATGATGACTATATGCTCTGTAAGGTGAGTGTCTTGAAAGGCGCCTCTAAATTAATTGTGTTATTATTATTTATTATTATTGTGTTAAACCAGCCAATAGCGCGCCAGGGGGTAAAAGCTAGCTTGGTGATTGGCTCCCCGCAAAAACGTATCGGAAGCAGAAAAGAAATGTATTGCTCTTCTCCGGTCCCTTCTGCAGGGCGGACTGCAATCGCCGGCAGAATGGGCGGGGCTACCCAGTCTAGCCGGACAGTGCAGTGGGTCGGGTCTTAAGCACCCAGCCTAGAGGTTCTGGGTTCGATCCCCAATGTCCCATAAAGTCTCTCAGGGACTTCATCAGGTCTAGCCTATGCTGCTCCTGGGGGCTGACGTAGCGTTCACTGAAGGTTGTGTTGGGTCTTCCTCCTGTGGGGGCGGGGTCTCGGTGCAGCTCGCTGATGGAGGGGGGCGTGGACGACCCGGTGAAGCCCTGCCCCCGCTGCCAGGTGTTCATCCAGAGGGACCAGGGCTGCGCTCAGATGACCTGCAGGAACTGCAAACACTGCTTCTGCTGGTACTGCCTGGACTCCCTGGACGTGAGGACCTCCTTCCTCCTCTCTGCTCCTCCTCCCTCTCTTCCTCCTTCTGCCTCTCCTCCTCTCTACTCCTCCTCTTCCTCCTTCTGCCTCTCCTCCTCTCTATTCCGTCTCCTCTTCCTCCTTCTGCCTCTCCTCCTCTCTGCTCCTCCTCCTCTTCCTCCTTCTGCCTCTCCTCCTCTCTGCTCCTTCTCCTCTTCCTCCTTCTGCCTCTCCTCCTCTCTGCTCCTTCTCCTCATCCTCCTTCTGCCTCTGCTCCTCCTCCTCTTCATCCTTCTGCCTCTCCTCCTCTCTACTCCTTCTCCTCTTCCTCCTTCTGCCTCTCCTCCTCTCTACTCCTTCTCCTCTTCCCTCTCCTCCTCTCTGCTCCTCCTCCTCCCCTCTGCTACTGTCTGTAGTTTTTTGTATTTAAATCCTCAGTTCCTCAATTGAACTTCAATTTAAAGCTTTATTGCAATTTGAGAATCAAACGGGTGGCCAAATTGCCTTGTTGTGACCCCTCTGGCCACAGATGTTTAGGAACTTTTGTGGCTGCTCTAATCCATTATAATTCTCTCTTGCTCGTTCTTTTTCTTCCCCCCCCCCCCCCCTTCAGGAGGACGTCCTGCTCATCCACTACGATAAGGGTCCCTGCAGGAACAAGCTGGGCCACTCCAGAGCCTCAGTCATCTGGCACCGCACGCAGGTACGCCCCTCACGCAGGTACGCCCCTCACGCAGGTACGCCCCTCACGCAGGTACACCCCTCACGCAGGTACGCCCCTCACGCAGGTACGCCCCTCACGCAGGTACGCCCCTCACGCAGGTACGCCCCTCACGCAGGTACGCCCCTCACGCAGGTACGCCCCTCACGCAGGTACGCCCCTCACGCAGGTACGCCCCTCACGCAGGTACGCCCCTCACGTTACGCTCCTGCCCTGTGGTCTCTGCTGCCCCCTGCTGGGGACGAAACCGCAACTACAGTTGGAACCAGTTACGGGGACCAGGTGATGGAAGCCCTGTGTTTTTACCAGGGCCGAGTTCACAGAGCTTTACTGGTGGGATGAAATACATCATTTAGTATATGCTACACGTGCACCTCCTAAGATGGCGCAATTTGATTGGTTCACTATCTCGGGATATTTGGGCAATATCCAATGATTTAGGTCTCAAACTCGGGATATTGTTTTCATCGTCATCTCGTCATCCTAATAACAACAAATAAACCTTTAATAAAAACAAATAAATCCTGGCAAAAAGTGTAGTTTTGTTTATTTTTGGAGTGTTCACGTGTAGTATATTTAAGCAATCACGCCAGGCTGTGGTATGTGCTCATTATACCACTGTTAAGGGGCGTTGTCCGGCCCCGACGCGCAGCGGAGTGCCGGCGACCCCCTTCACAGTGGTATAATGAGCACATGCCACTGACTGAAGTGATCTATTGCTTTTATACAACGGTTACTGTTATGGCGAAACGAAAGTCATAGACACACTACATTTAAAAAGAAACAAAGAAAGTCAAAGTAACCGTTTTGTTAAAGAATACAAAAAAGTAGTCCCTCCTGGCTGCCGCTATGCATCGACGGTCGCTATGCAACACACTTTAGCGTCCCTCCGAGAGAAGGCTCCGATAGAGCGGTTCGCCGGCAATTTATCCTATGGAGCAGGTCACTCGCCGTGTGCCTAAGCTCTCGTTAGTCTCTCCATCGCCTTGCTCACTCCCGGAGTAACAACATTTACACCCTCTCCATCATCCAACCATCTTCCAACACGTGTTTTACTTTGTAACTGTTTCTACTTCCAGGCGCGGAGTGATATGCAAACTTTCACAAAATGATCGGGCGTCATAGCAGTTATGTATATGCTCATTATACAACAGTTGGGAACCAATCAGATCGTTGGATTTAGATCCCCCGTTGTATAAACTAAAACAATTATTCACCTCAGGCTCCATGAATAGTGAGGAATAGCCCCCGAGGCCGAGGGTCGAGGGGGCTATTCCCAGTGGTGTAGTCTATTTTATTGTAGTGAGTATACTGTGATGATACCCTCCCAGCCTCGTACAAACCTGTCCCACCGGTACGTGTGTGGCACTTATGGGGTGTCGCACCACACTCACCAACGCAGGGGTCTACAACCCGCTGATTTAAGAGTATAACGATTATCAACAATCATGGAAAGCTGGGTAGGTTTATCAGTTTTAATAACAGTATGAACAAATAGAACACATAAATGACAAGTTGTCCTTTATCTATAGTAGCAATAGCACATGCTAAACAAGGACAAAATCTACTCAAAATAATTTAATGAACTGTTTACAACCATGGCTAACCTGTGCATGAGAAGGAGATGACAGGAGACTAATGTTTCACTCTTTCAATTGCTCTAATTTGAGCTCTTACTGTTGTTATCTAACATACCATACAGTCATTGAATTGTGTAAAATTGTGAAATTACTGCACCTTAAAAATGACCATGAATTAGCTATACTCTCATTTGCATAGTGATTAACATTATGAATTTCAATTGTGCATACCAACTGTATGTTGGCTGACATTTACCTAACTTTTTTTCCCTTCACTCTAAAAGAGGATGCCTGTTTTTAAATTCCCTAGCCTGACACCCAGTCTGAAAGGCTGGACAGGGGTTCTCATCTAAAAGTAACAAGGAGATATAAAGTGGGATTAAAACATTGTCTTCTGTTGACTGCTTGTTATGTGGTTTACACATTAATATGGGAGGACTAGACACACACATGCGCACGCACACACACGCGAGAAGGAGGGGCTCGGCCCGCAACTAACGTGCAGAGATGCAGGGGCAGCTTCGCGCTTCGTAACAGAGACAGGGCAGAGCGCGAGCGCGCAGGGGGAATTTTATGAATGGTGAATGTAGGAGATAACTTCCCCTGCTTAAAGTATTTTATTGCAGTTATACCCAACCGGTATTTGCGAAAAATAAACACAGAAGTGAAAGATCTGTCACAAGACGATTGATACGTATCCATGCACATTTTTAAGTGGGTATATACGCAAATCCTGGTGCGTTCCTAGTGGGTATACGGCGTATACCTGCGTATCACGTAGACTACACCACTGGCTATTCCCCACTATTCACTTAAATATACATGTACTTTATTAATGTGTGTGACCTGTGTGCAGGTAGTCGGTACGTTTGCTGGCTTCGGGTTCATCTTGTTGGCCGCCTCCCCCTTCCTGCTGCTGGCCGCGCCCCTCTTCTTTTGCTGCCCGTGGAACCGCAGCAGGCGGGCCGACGACCCGCTGCCCACCTAGCAACGGTAACCAACGGTAACGCCAGCATCCCGGCCCCACGCTATCCCCTGGGGACATCTCTGCTGCCCAAGGGTCGAAAGTCGCGGTGTGTCCGGGTTCCGGGGGTCAGGTGTGTTCTGTTGGACAGAAACCGTCCAGATGTCTCCATGCTGTTTATTATGGTCTGGTCGTCCATCACTTGAGGCAGAACAATGCGCTGCAGTACTGAGTCTGAGCAGAGGGGGGAGCTTTTCCTGCAGCTTCATTTTCCACTCCTATCAAGTCTAAACTAATCCGACGTCTCCATGGCGACTTGTCTCCTAGCAACGGGATGAGACCCCTCCCCCAGGGACGTCCCCAGCTTCTGTTCTGTTGCCGTTTGAAACCAAACCACGAGTGTTGTGTTTTGAAATGGGAAAGTGTTGAACTCTGCTGCCACGGTGACTTTAATTGTTTTAATTATTGTTTTATTTTGTACTAAACTTTTAATGAGAAACGGATGAAGCAGAAAGTGTCTCTTGGATGAACTGCATGTCCGTTTCAAGAAATTTTAAATGATTAAGAATGATCCAATGTGCACTTTATTTGTATATTCCTGTATTATAGATTTTCATTAAATAATTTTTGAACTGAAATATCGTGTTGCATGAGTTCCAGTTTCCAGGAGTCCGTTAATGACGCCAAACATGGGCGTGGACAGCCAGGATGGAAGCCAGTGGCCAGCTGAGCTGTCCATCACACGTCAGGGTGGACACGCCCATGAGTGAAGTCACAGAGGGGCTCCAGTGGCTCAGGAGGTAGATCGGGTTGGCCGGTAACCGGGAGGTCGCTGGTTCGATCCCCGGCTCCTCCTAGCCGAGTGTCGAGGTGTCCCTGAGGGAGACGCCTCACCCTGACTGCTCCTGACCAGCTGGCTGTCGCCCAGCGGGGCTGACTCTGCGCCGTCGGCGTGTGAACGTGTGCGTGAACGGGTGAATGTGAGGCGGTATTGTAAAGCGCTTTGAGTGTTCAGTTAGCACAGCGCTGTATAAATGTAGTCCGTTAACGGGGGGCCTTTAAAGCCACGTTGGGGTCCGTCCGGGATCAGAAAACACTTCTTGAGTTCTTGTTGTAGTGCTGCCTTACTCGCGGTCTCTCTGCAGTTAGCAGTTCTTTTGTAACTAGTTCTAGTTATCGAGAAGCTCAGTTCATTATTCATCAGTGTCGGCCTCTCCCTCGTTGCCTTGGTGACCTTGCCGTGTTTCATCAGTTAGTCTCGAGCGGGTTAACTAGGCGGCGGGTTAGTTAGTTGCCGCTGACCGGGCCGTTGGCGCCATAATGTCAGGGTGAGGCAGCAGACCGGTGTGACCGTCCTCTGACCAGGAGACAGAGGCCACGGGCCAACATCTGGTGTGAGCTCTGGACTCGCACACGTGTGTGTGTGTGTGTGTGTGTGTGCATCTGGCAGCGCTACACACACGCATGGCCTGGCAGGCGTCGCGGTGGCGCTGGGGGCCGGGTGCAGCTGTCGCTCCGCGCTCTAACCTCCCTTCATCTTTTATCCTCTCTCCTCCAACCATCTGCCCACCGGGTCGCTCCTCTAAAGGTATTGTAACACGGAGATACAAGGACTCGAGTACCGTGGTGCTGCACCGTCTACCGCCGCCGCCAGAGGGCGACATAACGCCGCCATGTTCCTGTGCGGTAGGTAGGCGAACGTCTCTTGATTTTTATCCTGCAAATGTTATGAATTCGCCCGCAGATCTGTGGCTGCAATGTGTCTCTTTAACGACTTCAGCCTTATTTTCCGCCGCATAGATTCGTCGTTTCATGTTGCCGAGGCCAATCTGGTCCAGCGAACGACAGCAGGTAGGCCCGTCCACCGGGGACCGGCCCGCGTTCCCCCGGGCACCGGGACAACTGGCCCGGCTCCCGGCAGCGAGGGAGGTGCAGCCCAGCAGCTTGACTGTTATGCCCTCCGACAGCCACATGTGCGGGACGGAGGGAGGAGGTGGGCAGACAAACCGTTTTATCTCGACTACAGAGGCCGCCGGTGCATTTAGTATTCTGCCAGTCTGGCGGACGGGGGCCGTCGGGGGACAAAAAGCTCCACGCCGCTCTGCAGCATTCAGGGTTTTGTTGGAATTAAAGAATTGGTTAGGATCACAGTCTATGGTGGGAATGCATTACAGCACATCATGGGAAAAGGGCTTAAAATGGTCCTCATCTTTGTGAACTCCTGAAACCCTTTGAGGTTATTTGCTCTTATTAAAAACGGAAGAAAGGAATTTGATTTAGTTTTTTATGAGGTCCTTTAAAAAAGCAATTTTCCGCATGGAAAGGTTTCGACGTAAAGACCGAGTTAAATACATTAGACTTATTGACCTTCAATGCAATCGCATGTTTTGAGGTTTTCAAAGAGAAGTTGTAATTAAATTATCTTAATTGAATCAGGTTTAGTTCCAGATACAACATCATGATGTGACGGAGATGCGCACTCTATTGACCAACTACATGTTGTACTGTTCAAATAACCATTAGACCATTAAAACATGCTCTTAGACTGCATGTATTCAGTATATTGAAATTATTAAAATACAAAACATGAAATACAACAGGACGGGAAGTTCAAATGGAAACCCAAGCTGGGCCTAGAGGCTGAAGACCTCCGGACTCAGGGAGCGGTTCTCGTAGGGTTCTGCCCTCTGAAGGAACCCGGCGTGTGGGGGGGGGGGGATTCTCAAAACAAAAGTATTTTCTTCAAGCATAATTATTTACAATTTCAAACACAAATTATATTAACTACTGGGCAGAGCGCTTGGACCAAGCGGTCCGGACCGGAACCTCTAATGGTTCCACCGGAGGTCCAGAGTCGGAGATCAGGGGAGACCAGAGTGGTACGAGTCCCGGTGTGTCTGGTGGGGGCCCTGGTTGGGGGCAGGCTGGTGGGGGGGCCCCTGGCTTCCCCCTTGGCCCGGGGGTGCGAGGCAGGTGTGGCTCCTGCTGTCAGAGAGCAGGCTGCCCCCCCCCCCCCCCCGGACCTGGCGTGACTTGGCTCTGTCCCTCACCCCTCCCCCCCCCCCCCCCTATCTCCCCCCCCTCCCCTATCTCCCCCCTACCTCTCTCACTCCCCCCTTGCATCCCTACATCCCATATTTATCTCCGTCTGTCTCAAACTTTGTCCTCCTCTGCCTCTCTCTCGCTCTCTCTCTCTGTGTCTCTGCCAGCCAGATGGTGGCATGGTAACGGTGCTCCTCCATCCCATAATGATCGGTGCCATCCAGATGGAGGCAGCAGCCTCAGCGCTCTCCTGCTGCACCGCGGGGCCCGGAGCTCAGCGCCCCCTGGTGGCCCCACCGGCTCCCTGCAGCAGGGCGATGGCGTCAGTCAAACCCCAGAACCTCTGCCCCCATTAGAACCCCCCCCCCCCCCCAGAGGCCCAGCCGGGGGGGCTCCAGGCTGACACCATGGTAGAGACGCACGTTGACAGGTCGGTTCATAGCCCAGGACCCTCAGGGTACGAGCCCCCCCCCCCCCCATGTTCCCTCAGGGGGAGAACCTCACTGAAGGAGAACCTGAAGGAGTAGGAGAGGTTAGGGGAGGTTAGTCTAACTAGACCTATAGCTCAGGCTTAGTGTTACGGTAGGAGGTTAGTCTAACTAGACCTATAGCTCAGGCTTAGTGTTACGGTAGGAGGTTAGTCTAACTAGACCTGTAGGTCAGGCTTAGTGTTACGGTAGGAGGTTAGTCTAACTAGTCCTGTAGGTCAGGCTTAGTGTTACAGTAGGAGGTTAGTCTAACTAGACCTATAGCTCAGGCTTAGTGTTACGGTAGGAGGTTAGTCTAACTAGTCCTGTAGGTCAGGCTTAGTGTTACAGTAGGAGGTTAGTCTAACTAGTCCTATAGCTCAGGCTTAGTGTTACGGTAGGAGCTTAGTCTAACTAGACCTATAGCTCAGGCTTAGTGTTACGGTAGGAGGTTAGTCTAACTATTCCTGTAGGTCAGGCTTAGTGTTACAGTAGGAGGTTAGTCTAACTAGTCCTGTAGGTCAGGCTTAGTGTTACAGTAGGAGGTTAGTCTAACTAGACCTATAGCTCAGGCTTAGTGTTACGGTAGGAGGTTAGTCTAACTAGTCCTGTAGGTCAGGCTTAGTGTTACAGTAGGAGGTTAGTCTAACTAGTCCTATAGGTCAGGCTTAGTGTTAAGGTAGGTTATTCTAACTAGTCCTATAGGTCAGGCTTAGCGTTACGGTAGGTTAGTCTAACTAGTCCTATAGCTCAGGCTTAGCGTTACGGTAGGTTAGTCTAACTAGTCCTACAGGTCAGGCTTAGCGTTACGGTAGGAGGTTAGTCTAACTAGTCCTATAGGTCAGGCTTAGCGTTACGGTAGGAGGTTAGTCTAACTAGTCCTATAGCTCAGGCTTAGGGTTACGGTAGGAGGTTAGTCTAAGGAGTCCTAAAGGTCGGCCTTAGGGTTACGGTAGGAGGTTAGTCTAACTAGTCCTATAGGTCAGGCTTAGTGTTACGGTAGGAGGTTAGTCTTTCTGTAGCAGGTCCGGCCGGCCCAGGAGTGGTTAATATTTGATGGCTCGTGATTGGCCCGTCTGGTGAGCTGCAGCGACCCAAGCTGCTCACCGCCTCAGATGAATAAATGAAACCAACCAGTAAGGACAATGTTACCCAGTATAACCCAGTACAGCCCAGTATAACCCAGTACAACCCAGTATAACCCAGTTCTACGGGCGTGAGGAGGGCTGTGAGGGGCTGTGGGTCGATCCGTTCACGGGTCGGTTCCTGTGGGTTCCGGTTGGGGCTGCGTGGGGGTCTCCATGCCCAGATACCTGCCCCCTGCTGGGGTCTGACAGATGGACCCCCGGGGGGCTCACACTGCCTGTACACACACTGCGTGTACACACACTACCGCCACTACACACACTGCGTGTACACACACTACTGCCACTACACACACTGCGTGTACACACACTACTGCCGCTACACACACTATTGCCGCTACACACACTGCGTGTACACACACTACTGCCACTACACACACTGCCTGTACACATCAGTGGCGGCTGGTGGTTTTTAAAGTGAGGGAGGAAGGACTGCGCGCTTGGTTGCCATTGGCCTGCTTGCACTGTTCGTGGCGCATGGTGGCATAAGTATGTGAGACTCGAGTTGTTTCAGGGTGTTTTGGTGAACTACAAAGTAGAAGGGAGGGATAAATATGTGAACTGATACAAATCCACCAGTGGCAGCATTGGACTTTGAAAGCCGGTGGGCAGCATGTCTTGGACTACAAGGGCAGAAGGAAAGGATGCAAAGCCGATTAGTCAAATCAGGCCTACTCTTGATTTGTAAAAGAAAATAAATAAATCTGGGCCTGTCATTTGGCCAATTTTCACCCTCGATGACTGAAGCTATTGGTTGTATTTGGCCATGTTTATTTTCAGCTACAATTGTTTCAAGATAAATGAAGACACAAGACCAAAGTGATGCCATTTAAAATGCATCATGCTCTGAATCATTCACTCACATCCTTTCCACAATATCAAACAGAACGGTCAGAGTAACAAACAATCAAAAGTACATTAAGAACATTATTTCACAGCTATTTACATGGGCTGTAAGCCTAGCATTGTTTGAGGCAAATGTGGATGTTAATGGATGTTTCAGAATGTTGCTCATGTTAAGACAATTAAGTTTGAGGGACTACATTTACAGATCAAGTCAATCCTCCTCACAGGCTCCTCAGCTCGGCCGCGGGAAGCCCTTATGGAAAGCCAAGAGTGCCGAAATCTGGCCCTAGAATGGCGCGGTAAAAGGGCTAAGCCGGTGGTTTAGCCCTTTTACCCCGCCAATCTAGGGCCGGATTGTGGCACTCATGGCTCTCCATATCTGCAGCCCGACCACGGGTTCCACAGCCCGGCCGCGGGCTACGGGAACGCCAATACAAGCAAACGGAGCCGCACTGTACCACGACGAACAGTAGCGCACCGCTCAGACCCCCTGATAAACGGTTATCTTAGTTTTCTTTTTCCACTAAAGTGTTATCTTGTCCTAAAGTTTCATCTCTATGACTACTAGCTGGTTGAGCAGCTAGTTAGCTTGGCTGCTTCTTGGTGGTGCACACCAATTTTGTTAGCTGAGTGGTGGTTTGTTAGCTATTGGTTAGCCAGTTAGCTGGGTCAGGTTGCCCCACAGGGAGAGACAGACAGATGCAGGTCTCTCTCCCCAGAGGGTTCGACGGGTCAGGATCTAGCGCAGACAGCTGGTCTCTCTCTCTCTCTCTCTCCCCCCCCCTGTGATGGATGTGTGTTTAGAGGTTGTGATGTCTCGACTGAGCAGCGGCGAATCGCTGCTCTCTGGACCGCGGTTCTGAACAGAACCTCCTTGCTCGTTGCTCCGCCGGGAGGTGAAGGCCGGTCCCCACCTGATGTGGCGCCTCCTGGAGGAGCAGAGGGGATTGCTACAGGCACCACGGCTCTGGTGGGACGTCCTCCTCCAACTAGTCCACCTCCTCCCTCCTCCAACTCTACCGCCTCAACTCTCTCCTCCTCCTTCTCCTCCTCCTCCGGATGTCATCCACTGAGACATCATGACGTCATCCACCGAGACATCATGACGTCATCTACCGAGACATCATGACGTCATCTACCGAGACATCATGACGTCATCCACCGAGACATCATGACGTCATCCACCGAGACATCATGATGTCATCCACTGAGACATCATGATGTCATCCACTGAGACATCATGATGTCATCCACTGAGACATCATGACGTCATCCACCGAGACATCATGACGTCATCCACCGAGACATCATGACGTCATCCACCGAGACATCATGACGTCATCCACCGAGACATCATGACGTCATCCACTGAGACATCATGATGTCATCCACTGAGACATCATGACGTCATCCACCGAGACATCATGATGTCATCCACTGAGACATCATGATGTCATCCACTGAGACATCATGACGTCATCCACCGAGACATCATGATGTCATCCACTGAGACATCATGATGTCATCCACCGAGACATGATGTCATCCACCGAGACATCATGATGTCATCCACTGAGACATCATGATGTCATCCACCGAGACATCATGATGTCATCCACCGAGACATCATGATGTCATCCACCGAGACAACATGATGTCATCCACCGAGACATCATGACGTCATCCACCGAGACATCATGACGTCATCCACCGAGACAACATGATGTCATCCACCGAGACATCATGATGTCATCCACCGAGACATCATGATGTCATCCACTGAGACATCATGACGTCATCCACCGAGGTTAAATGTGAAACGGAGGTAAATTCCCTGAAAGGCTGTAAATGTAGTTGTGATGTGCTGTGGTTCTTGTTTGTTCTAACGGCCCTGGAGGAGTGGAGGAGGAGGAGGAGGGTGAGAGAGGACACAAGGAGCAGCCAGGAGGAGGTGTGGAGCCACAGCTGGCCTAGTGCTCCTCCAGGCTGGATCTCCTGCCAACCTGCTCCAGCATCTCCCCTCCTCCTCTTCCTCCTCCTCCTCCTGCTCCCAGAATAATACAACCTGCCTGAGTGCTCTCTGACAACATGGCGGCTGGTGAGCTAGATTGTAAAACAGTAATATGTTTAAAGTGATTATTCTATATATTCTGACACTAGTTTAACTATAATTCCCGGACAAATTGATACGAGGAGAACACACTGTCCTTACAGAGAGCTCCGGCAGCTGGTGTGTGTGTGTGTGTGTGTGTGTGTGTGTGTCACCAGATGGGTGTAGAAGTCAGTCCTTACAGTCCCAAGTTTGTCGTGACGGATGTCCGATCGACCGCTGTGCCATTGCATGCTGGGAGCTGATATAAAAGAGGTCTTCTTCACCTCTGGACGACTAAGTTCAGTGA
Organism: Gadus macrocephalus; assembly: GCF_031168955.1. Lineage (NCBI taxonomy): Eukaryota > Metazoa > Chordata > Actinopteri > Gadiformes > Gadidae > Gadus > Gadus macrocephalus. The sequence goes on from NC_082402.1 coordinate 1,882,316, forward strand.
CTATCAAACCCCTGTTTATACGCCGGGAGAACCTGCTGATGTACGGTCGAGTCCCCCTGGGTTCAACCCTACGGCCATGGCTCCACTAAGGAGGATCGTTTGGTTTGTAGGCTCTATGTTCTGTGTTCTCCCTGCTGACGTCGTCCTTCTAGCCTCTATGATCTGCGTCTTCATCACTCTGCGTCTTCATCACTTGTCGTCTGCATCGCTCCGTCGCCACCGCCCGGAGGTTTGAGATGTACCGCGAGTGCCGTCGACCCTTCCTCTCCTACACGCTTAAACACGGCCATCACGCCTTCCCAGAATGCACCCTGAGGAGGACTTTACCATTACCTCGCGATCAAGAAGAGGGGCAGACCAGTATATTCAAACCCTGAATATACGACCCGTAAGTATACGGCCATGTTGAATACAACCGAATACGATCTGAGATGGACACTAGGTTAGCTCCTTGACTTACCCAGAGCTGACCATCTCTACCGCAACTCAACCGTCTCAAACAGAATACCGAAACAGAACTATATTCAACTTAATACCAAAACGTAACCATCTCTAACTCAGCCCCTAAACTAACCATCAGCGACCTAAAACGAAACGTTGGCCTCAATTATTCTGTTTTGACGCCGGCAAATTAAATTCAAGCGAACGTTATTCAATAATAAGAGGCTATCTTGAGAATATCTGTCATCGTCGTCCAACTGTTGAGAATAAAAATGTGTTAAGACCTTTGTCCAGATGTTTATTTCCGACCCCAGTAGAGCTGGGACAGAGTGGACGTAGAGAGATCAGAGCCGGAGGAGATCCTCCTCCAAGCGTTCCACGGGGGCCTGAGGGTGGCCGGTTTGGATCCTGAGGTGGAATGTAACCTTCCCCCTAACCCACGACCCCTCTTATGACAGAACATTGGGTTCTTCCACAGCGGAACACAGGAAGTTCCTCACACTATCTACTTCCTGTTGGCGTGGCACCCGGTGACGAGAGCCAGGAGCAAATGGAGGAGGAGGAGGAGGAGGACGATGTACTGGGAAACTCCCAGTGTCCCCCATCAGAAGAGCAAGAGCTGTTCGGTACAACCACAGTGCAAACCAGTAGTAAGAGACTGCTTGAATTGGGCAGCTCCAAGTTTCCACCAGTACTCCCTGGTTGTACTGGGAGACTCCCAGTACAACACTGGGAAACTCCCAATACAACCGGTAGAATGTGGCTGTACTAGGTAGCTCCCAGTTTCTATTACTAGAAGACTGGGGTGTACTGGGAAGCTTCCAGTAGAAACATTAGAAGACTGTGGTTGCGCTGGGCAGCTCCCAGTCTCCACCATTATATGGCTGTTAGCAGGCGGGCTGCTAGCATGCTGCTAGCGGGTTGCTGGCGGGCTGCTGGCGGGCTGCTGGCGGGTTGCTAGCGGGTTGCTGGCGGCTGCAGAGATAAGACCCCGGAAGACCGCACCCATGAGGGTCTCCTGAGATTGGGACAACAATACCTCCTTCCTCTTCCTCCCTCTGACAGCCCCCCCCCCCCCCCCCCGGCTCTTACCCAGACCCTCCCCCCCCCCTCTCCAGGACCCGAACCCATTGAACCTGAGGCTCAGGAGGTCAGAGGTCATCGTGTCAGGGTCAGTACCTGGCTTCACCGCATCTCTCTGTCTGTCTGTCTGTCTGTCTGTCTGTCTGTCTGTCTGTCTGTCTGTCTGTCTGTCTGTCTGTCTGTCTGTCTGTCTGTGTGTGTGTGTGTGTGTGTGTTCCAAGGCGATGTTGGGTGCCTCTGGAAGCTGACAGACATGTCACCAGTGGTGCTGCTGACGGACAGACGTGTGACCCCACTAACGACCGGTGCTTATGAATATTAACGAGCTTCATTAGGGGTGTTTTGTGTACGTTTGAGGAGGCGTCCCAGATGAAGGTTAATTTATGCGCAGACCCGATCCCCCTGTTTCCTCTCCGTCTGCCCGGCGCCTCTGACCTCTGGAGGGATGGGGGAGAGATTGGTCCTTCGAACCCGTTTCAGTAGAACCTCGGTCAGGTTTAATATTTCAAGGCCATAAGTGTTCACATCAAAGTTAAAAGTGAAGCGAATGTGGTCCGAACTTTCTTTCTTTCTCTGCGAGGTTCTGCGACAAACTTATTTAGAAATAATTGTTTAGAAAAATATTCTAGAATGTTGTGTGTAGGCTGTTAGTCTGTCTGATCGTCTGTCCCTGTCTCTCAGTCTGTGTTTGTATGTATGTCTGTCTGTGTCTCTGTCTCTCTGAGTGTCTGAATGTTAGGAATGTGTCAAGGAGAATAAATGAGTAGTTATACCATTTTAAATCTCCTCGTTAGAGGAGGGGGAGGAGGAGGAGGAGGAGGGGGAGGAGGGGGGGGGGAGGACGGGGAGGAGGAGGAGATGTGATCTTGTGGTGGAAGATAATGAGTAAATGACGGGTTTGGTTTTAAAGTTTTCAAAACAGTAATCACTCCAGCTGTCTGGTCTAGAGAGGTGTGTGTGTGTGTGTGTGTGTGTGTGTGTGTGTGTGTGTGTGTGTGTGTGTGTGTGTGTGTGTGTGTGTGTGTGTGTGTGTGTGTGTGTGTGTGTGTGTGTGTGTACATTTCCTTGGCCACGCCAATCTACATTATGGAACAAACAGACACATTTCATGTAAGTTAGTAACTGATGGTGACATTGAAACAAAGTAAGGTAGAAGATATAAATGGAACGAAAAGAGTAAACGTTGAAGTGAACTCCAACTCATCTCCAGAGGAGCCGTGATGGTTCTGTACCCGACACCGCTAGGGCTCCGATCACAGCTGCTGGAAAAACACGAGGAGGGCGGGGCTACAGCTGGGGAGCAACTCGCTCGGCCAATAGGCGCGTCACTCCAGACAGCTGTCCTGTATATAAGCACCTGTCCGTCAGACCGGCCCGCCTCGAGCCCGGAGAGGAGACGGGGTAGTGATCATATAACGGCAGAATAGATCAAACTTTTTCAATATTAACTTTATTTGATCACAACCTTATTTTATCCAGGGCTTCGTTTTATTTTATCACATTTTGTTCGCTATCTTATTTGATTAAAACCTTGTTTGATCGTAACTTTATCGATTCCTTATCGGTCGACATGAAGGCAGTCAGTCCGCTGCGGTCGAGACCCGGCAGCGGGGGTCTGCTCCCTGGGAGGAGGACCCGGGGCAAGAGCCCGGTGCTCCCGGAGGAGGGGCTGTCCGACATGGAGCGCTGCTACCGGCTCCTGCGGGCAATGGTCCCGGGTCTCCGGCCGGACCGGAGCCTCAGCCGGGTGGACCTCCTCCAGCACGTCATAGACTACATCCTGGACCTGCAGACGGCGCTGGAGCCCGGACCCACGGCCGGTAGCCCCCAGACCCAGAACCTCCGGGACCAAGAGGACCCCCCGTGGAGCCCGCGGTCCGCAGCCCCTTCCGACGTCCGCGCGCTCACCTTCCAGGTAAAGCCCAACACACACCGGCGCGTCAAAAAGAACGCCCCCATTATTTCGGACGTACTAGCGCACAACGGCGGCGGCCAGACGCGCGCCAGCACTCGGCGGCGCACCGCCCCACTAGGCTTTACGCCACTGTTCTATACCCTAGCGTCGCCACCCCTGAAAAAGCGCTTTTTTAAGCTGTTTGATACATCTTGGCTTGATACAAGGTCCTATAAATATGGAGATTGTTGATGCACTAAATTAGTAATTCCACAATGCAAAAAGAATGAGTGATGAAAGTAAATAAAGTGTGTAAAGTGACTAAACCGTAAACAAAGTGCCCGACAGTACACAAAGCAACTTTGAATTAATGTGACTTTATCATTGTAAGCACAAACGGAGGATTATTAGCATCAGGGCCATATATGTAGTCAGAAAACAACTGGTATTACGTTATGGTAGCCTATACCGACTAAAGTACTAAGTGTGTTGATCTGCTTCTTTCGAAACGGTGCTGCAGCGCGCCGCTTGCTATTGGTGCTAGGGGCGGCTTATTACGCGCGTGAAACGCAACGTTTTTTCTCTTTTTTTTTTTTCTCCTCACGTCTCATCCAGAAGTTGGAACCCTGACCTCCGACCCGACTGGCGGGCCTGCTCCACCAGGGAGGCGGGACTACAGGCCCCCCGGGGCGGGTCATGATCCGACGCTAGTGGGTGAGGTGGTCCAGCGGACCGCTGTTCTCCACCGGGAGTCAGTTGGACCCACCTTGGACCATACAGGACGCGCCAGACTCTAAACCGGCGTTACGTTGGTCCTCTCCGGCTCCGGACCTGTAACTGGTTTCTGTATTCTACTGGTTTTATTGGGACTAACTGAACATTTCTGGCCTGCTGCAGGGTGGCCTGCGTTGCACTTTTATACAAATACACGATAATGTAGCATTAAATATTAAAGTATGTTTTGAGGAATGCATATATATTATATGAACGGTGCCGTTTTGATAAGTGGACTAAAGACTGAATGGAATCATGTTATATTGTTAATTAGCCGAATATTAACGGACTTATTTTGAAGTTGCTCTGTGGCGACATCTTGCGGCGGTGGTCTGTCATCGCCGGTTAAAAGATGTACCTGGTTTGACAGTTTAATTTTTTAACTCTACTTCTTTAAGTAGACCTACCTTAAGTTTTGACCAGCAAACTATCCCTTATATCTACTGTTTGTTTTCTTTGGATAAATGATTCTGCAAAATTACTAAATGTTCAACTCCAAATAGATGGCATAACTTTAAGAAAAAAATACAAGACTTACAACAGTTTCTGTAACCAAAAGCATTTTATTTTAAATGGCTCCACCTTAAGACACTTCTTGATGCCAGTTACGGCTTTTATTCATCTTGGAGTGTCACAGATATAACATTAAATATTCACATCACAAGGCATGCAAAACACCAGCGATTTAACACAAGCATGCGTGTGGATTTTCACTACATGCGTGTTGATTTTCCCTACATGCGCTTCGATTGGTCCATGCTTTTAACTCCTAGGTTTCACCTCGTCACATTTATTAAGCATTTTATTTAAGCGCACAGCGACAAACGACAGAAGCAGGTTTAAAACGGGAGCAGGTCTTCTAGTTGCTATGGTTTCTAGGACGACTGTAGTCATGTGTTGTCCTTAATAACTCGCGAGACAAACATAACGCAGTATCAACTTCACATCACAACTTGTTAACACTGAACTTCTATTCATAACCTCCTGGTGGGTCAGAATAAGATGACAGACGGGAACAGACTTATTTAGAGTTGAGTCAACGGGCGTTAGGTTAGTTAGTGGTTTAATACTGTCTTAAAAAGGTCTTATAAACTATTCATCCAGAAATCAGTTGGTTAACAAACTTCACCGACGATTCGTACACATGTGCCGTCTGAAGAGAGTGAAACCTTTAATACGACCAATCCCGTTAGAAGACAGAGTTGGGGGGGGGGGGGGGGGGTTAGACCACCTCATCCGTCATCTCTTTCAGAGATCAGGAACCAGCAGAATAACACAACACAAACAAGATAGACCTGGTCGGGTCAGATCACGGTCAACACTGAATATTTACTTTACTTTTACTATTCTCGTAGTATTTCTTCTACTTCCACAAATAACCATGTTCACCTGTGAGTTCCTGTGAATATTACTCATAGAACAACATGGCTGGATTTAAAATATTGTCAATAATGGTTCAATATTAATTCAAAGGTCATTGATTTATCATTTCTAGCCTCATGTTTCAAAAGAGTTAAAATAAAGTTTATGACTTCAATTTGGTTTTCTTAAACGCCAGACAGCAGCAGAACTGTTCAACAGGTGATTCTAATCTAGTGCATCCAGACTGCATGCATTAAAACACTGCTAGCTAGTTCAGCACACGCATCACAACCATGTTAGGTCTAGCTAGCTTACCATACACAGAACAACCATGCTAGATAGCTTAGCATACACATCCCAACCATGCTAGCGCTAGCTAGCTCAGCACACATAACAATCCTGCCAGGGTTAACTAGCCTTGCACATAGAATAACCCCACCAGGGCTAGCCAAGTTATGATAATTAACGCCACAAGGACTAGCAAGCTAGCTTAGCACAAACAAAACTCTGCCATGGCTAACTAACCTAGCATTCAAAGAACCCTGCCAGGGCTAACTAGCTTAGAACACAGACAACATCTCTACAAGGTCTAGCTAGCTTTTGCAACTCATAGCAACTACACCAGAGCAAGGTAGCGAGCTAGCTCAGCACACAGAAGCTACTAAGGCTAAAGCTAAGCTACTTCAGCCCAGAGAGCAACAAAACGCACAGCGGAGCTACTTAAACAAAACAAACCACCACTAACCAACCGACACGGAGCAACTGACAAACGGCAACAGGGACTCGCTTAGCGACCACCTCGACGTCGAGCCGTAGCTCCTCCCCCCCCCCCTACAGGATGCTCTCCCGCTCCTCGCCGAAGGTGACGGTGTCGGAGCTGACGGAGCAGATCTCCGGGGGGTCCCCCGGGTTGGGGCCCCTCTTTAGGTGCACCACCCGCACGTTCTCGTTGTGGGGGCCCGGCTTGGTGGTGGTGGAGGTGGAGGAGGAGGTGGTGGAGGAGGCCACCGGGGGGGAGATGACGTCCCCGGTGGTGGAGGAGGAGGTGGAGGAGGAGATGGAGCCCTCGGGGCCGGCCGGGCGGGGCCGGTTGTTGGTGTGGTTGTTGGCGACGGTGCTGGGCGCCAGGTTGAGGTTGTAGGAGCGCGAGGACCAGCTCTCCTCGGGGCTGCTGGCCAGCAGGCTGCACTGGTCCTCGGAGCAGATGGACATGCGGACGTCCTGCAGGGCCCCGCCCCCGCCCAGCGAGCCGGGGGGCGGGGCGCGGCGGCGGGCCTGCGTCTCCTCCTCCAGCTCCATCAGGTTGGCGCCCTCCAGCTGGGACAGCTCCGCCTCCTCGTCCCGCAGCGAGTGGTTGGGCGAGCTCTCGTTGGACCGCACCCCCGAGTCCGACGAGTCCTTCTTGTCCAGCGTCACGTCGGACAGGAAGTCCTTCCCCTTCAGCGCCGCGGCGGGGGCCGGGGCCCCGCCCCCCTGGCCCGCGGCCCCGCCCCCGTCCTTCAGCAGAGGGGCGTGGTCGGACTCCTCCGACTCGTCGTCGCTCGTTAGCTTCTGGTAGCCGCCGCCGCTGGCCTTCATCTTGAGCTCGGCGGCGCCGGCGGCGAACAGCCCCGCCCCCCCCCGCTCGGAGGAGGAGCTGGCCTTGCGGGTCAGGACGGAGCGGGCGGAGCCGTGGTGCTCCGCCTTCTCGTCCTCCTCCGTGATGGGGTCCAGGGCGTCGGCGTCCGGGTCGGCGGCGGCGGCTGGCTTCCCCCCGGCCCCGCCCGCCCCGGGCCGCTTGGCGTAGGGCTTGCGGGCGTCGGGCTCCGCCCCCTCCTTGGCTCCGCCCTCCGGGGGTGCGGGCGTCATGAAGTGGCCGGGCTGCGGCTGCACGGGGCGCTCCCCGGCCCCGCCCATCTCCACGTTGGCCATCTGGGCCACGTACTCCTGGTAGGCCGAGCGGTACTCGGACTGCTGGCGGTCCGTCAGGCGCCAGATGTCGTTGGACGACTCCTGGGAGTTCAGGCTGGTCATGCTCGCCGTCCGCTGCCCGCCGCTCTGAGGGGACACAACCAGACAGGAAGTCACGCCCCTGTACCGCCGATGAGCCCGCCTCACTTCCTGTGGGGCGGGTGACGGGGCTGCTGTGGTTCCTGTCATGGCTAATACCAGAGGTTGTTTAATCGGTCTCTCTCTGAGAGACACAACAAGACAGGAAGTCACCTCCCGAAGCCCGCATCACTTCCTGTAGGGCACGGGATTGGTCGATCCGTTTCCTGATCGGACCGGTGATGCGGTTGCTATGGTTTCTATTATAACTAATGTAGCATTCATTCTGTTTAATTAGTGACTCTGGGAGTTTCCACCCCTCGTTTAGGGGCAGTAGGAAGGTTTACGGGATGCTTTGAGGGTAATTGGTTGGAGACAGCCTGGATATCGGTCAGCTCTAATGAGGGAAACGCTCTGAGAGAACGTCTGTTCTGGTCGACTGCTCCTGCGTCTGGGAGAGAACATTCAGGCTGAAGCCCCGCCCCCCTCCACCCCTCTCCTCCCCGATTGGCTCAGGGAATCCTGACTGCCTGTCAATCACTGGTGCATCGAACGCTGAGGGGAGGAGGTCCTGCTCTCTCTCCTTGACCCTCAGACGGTCCCTACAGCAGGTCTAACCCTGGTCCTGGTCCAGACCCCCTTGGACCCTACAGCAGGTCTAACCCTGGTCCGGACCCCCTAGGACCCTACAGCAGGTCTAACCCTGGTCCGGACCCCCTAGGACCCTACAGCTGGTCTAACCCTGGTCCTGGTCCGGACCCCCATGGTCCCTACAGCAGGACTAACCCTGGTCGGGACTACCATGGTCCCTACAGCAGGTCTAACCCTGGTCCTGGTCTGGACCCCCTAGGCCCCTACAGCCGGTCTAACCCTGGTCCAGACCCCCTAGGCCCCTACAGCAGGTCTAACCCTGGTCCTGCTCCTGGTCCTGACCCCCTAGGTCCTGGTCCTGACCCCCTACAGCAGGTCTAACCCTGGTCCGGACCCCTTAGGTCCCTAGAGCAGGTCTAACCCTGGTCCTGACCCCCATGGTCCCTAGAGCAGGTCCAACCCTGGTCCGGACCCCCATGGTCCTGGTCCTGACCCCCTACAGCAGGTCTAACCCCGGTTGGGACCCCCAATAGGTCCGGTGGGGGTCCTGACCCCCTACAGCAGGTCTCACCCCGGTTGGGACCCCCTATAGGTCGGGTTGGGGGTCCTGACTCACCATCCACTGCAGGTTGGAGGTCCTGGGGGGCTCTTCCAGCCCCAGGTTGCTGAGCTCCTCGAAGCTCAGGTTGAAGTTGTACATGGGGGAGGAGCCGTCCGCGTTGGCCACGCCCACGTGGGGCGCGGCCACGGCGCGGGGGGCCGCCATGCTGCCCTGCTCACTGGCGGCGTCGTCCTGCAGCACCTGGCTCTCCATGATGCGCATGTCCACGATCTGGAGGGGACGAAACCACAGTCAGACGGGGGAGGGGCTTCTGCTGAGGACCAATCAGATCCCAGGGATGGACTCAGAGGAGACGGGAGGAGGGGCTTCTCCTGGGGACCAATCAGATCCCAGGGATGGACTCAGAGGAGACGGGAGGAGGGGCTACTCCTGGGGACCAACCAGGTCTCTGGGATGGAATCAGAAGAGACGGGAGGAGGGGCTTCTCCTGGGGACCAATCAGAGGAGGGACTCACCGTGGCTCTGAACAGCTGCCAGTCGCCGAAGTTCATGTTCATCTCCTTCTTCAGCTCGTCGATGTTGCACTGGGTCAGCACACGTCCGTTCACGTTAGCCTGGAGAGACACACACACACACACACACACACACACACACACACACACACACACACACACACACACACACACACACACACACACACACACACACACACGTTACTTACTGTCTACACTCCATAACAACGTATTATTTTTTATTATGTGCATATCGGCCACATTGTTCAGACTTAACTTTGAAATTTGTGACCACATCTGCCAGGTCAGTCTACATTTATTATAGATATACTGTATCTATGTTTACCTTGGCTTGCATATTGATAATAGGTATACTGTATATAATATGATGTATCCTCATGTGGTAGACTGTTGTTTAATGTAGTGCAGGGTCAGGGTCACTGGAGCTCTGACCGAGACCCGGGGCCCCTGTGGTCCCGGCCCCAGTGGCCCCAGTGGCCCCAGTGGTCCCAGTGGTCCCAGTCCGGGTGGGGCCTCCTACCTTGCGGATGGTGGCGGTGTACTGGGGCAGCATGCCTTGGTCGATGCCCTCCACCAGGCGGACGCGCTCGCACACGGCCTCCGTGGTCAGGGAGGAGAGCAGCACGGGGGGCACGCCGGAGACCACCGAGGCAGCGGCCTGCGGAGAACCAGGGGTCAGGACACGCCCCCACGGGGAGGACACGCCCCCACCGGGGAGGACACGCCCCCACTGGGGAGGACACGCCCCGACCGGGTAGAGGACATGCCCCCACCTGGGTGAGGACACGCCCCGACCGGGCTGGGGACACGCCCCCACTGGTCACCATGGAGACGGTGAGACCCGCTCTTCCATCGGTCCCATCACTCACCATTCATCTCTCCTCACTCACTCGTCACTCACTCACAGCTCACTCATTCATCCCTACGTTCACTACCTACTGAGGCTAGTGCGTTTCATGCAAGGGGGCGTGTCTTCTACAGGAAGGGGGAGGGGCGTGTCTTCTACAGGAAGGGGAGGGGGCATGTCTTCTAGGGGAGGGGGAGGGGCAGCAAGATCAGAAGATGCAGCAGATGTGTGGACGTTGTCCCACCACATCACATGTACTGGGATGTGTTGATGGTTTACCCTCACTGACTTTATGCTGTGTAATGTTGCTACGGGGACTTGAAGGTGGGAACAGGCCTCAGTGGTGGGTGGAGGTGAAGAGGGGTGGAGATGGTAACTATCTGCTGTGTGATCTGACCCAGACGGTGGAATGAACTCCAGATTCTCTTCATAATCGTCCGTATTCAGTGTCTGAGCGGAACGACTGGGAGGATTATGGTAGTGATATGGTCGGGTTATGAGTTAGTTTCAATCTTCACAAACGCATTCATCCACGGCCAGCTCAAAGGTGCTAACCATTGCGAGCGTACGCCGGAGGAATGAGCGGGCGCCACTAGCTTGGGGACATGCTAACCACTGCTAGTGTACGCTAGGCTAGAGGACGGAGTTAGCATCGGAAGGTAAGACACATTACTAGCATGTTAGCCTACAGACGTGGGCTCTATCCAGGCTAGAGAGAACACGGTGTGACGACAGAGGGGTGGGCGTCAAGCAGGGTGTCAGGGAAGGAGAAAACGAGTTGGAACAAAGTGCATGCTGGGACTTGTAGTAAACATCAATACCTGCTTCTTTTTTAAAGATGAACCCCTAGACAGCTTTAGAACCGCATGGCAGACAGACGGAGGGAGAGACAGACAGGAGAACAGGGAGGCGGATGGTCAGACAGACAGACGGAGGGAGGGACGGAGGACAGACCTCAGGAACAACAGACCGGCGGGTACCGGTTTGAGAGGAGACCTGAGTGAAGGTGGGGGCTCTGGTATCGATCGTACTTACAGGTGCGCAGCAGTAGTCCCTGTAGGGGGCGGTCCTAGAGAATGGGCGTGGCAGGAGGTGAGATGGTTGGTAGGTGAAGCCCGGGTGGGGGCGTGGCCATTGGTAGACATGTTGGGGGAAATAAGGCTGGATGGACCAATGGGTGTAGGGCAGGACACAGATTGACATGTGGGGGGGGGGGGACAGTTTATAAACCAATCAAATCAAAGACGTTCAGAGTACATCGCTGCTTCAGTTGGGATCTAACACGGGTTGTTTTTAGATGTTAGTTTGGTTTTAGAAATGTGTTTATGCTAATGAGATTACATTATTATTATCAATCCAATTAAATATAAATGACAAATTACATGGTAGAAATAGTTTTATATTGCTTGGCCATAACATTAAATCCGATTAGTATTATTTATTATATGAATATTTCCCAGCAGCGATATACGATCTAAAACATGGTTTAAACAAAATCAGAAACTTAAATCACACCACAAGGAGAAATTAAGACTAAAGTTGAACGGCGGATCAAACGATGGAAAATCAAATGATCATGTGACGGAGGAGTGAGATGGAGGAGTGAGACGGAGGAGTGAGATGGAGGAGTGAGATGGAGGAGTGAGATGGAGGAGTGAGATGGAGGAGTGAGGTGGAGGAGTGAGATGGAGGAGTGAGGTGGAGGAGTGAGATGGAGGAGTGAGATGGAGGAGTGAGATGGAGGAGTGAGATGGAGGAGTGAGGTGGAGGAGTGAGGTGGAGGAGTGAGGTGGAGGAGTGAGGTGGAGGAGTGGGATGGAGGAGTGAGATGGAGGAGTGAGATGGAGGAGTGGGATGAAGTCGGGGTTTCCCACACAGCGCAGCAGGGGCTGCCTGACCTTTGACCCGCTACCCGGCTGCCTTTGAGCCTGCTCCCTTGAGAAGGGGGGGGGGGGGGGAGGACCTTGGGGAGAGAGGAGGAGGAGGAGAGAGAACAGAGGGGAGAAAGGAGGAGGGGGGGGGGGAGAAGAGGAGGAGGTGGAGGACGAAGAGAGAGAGGAGGAGGAGGAGGAGGTAGGGATGGGGGACATAGGAAGTAGGAGAGAGGAGCTGAGGAGAGGAGGTGCTGGGGACTGACCCTGTTGTAGAAGGGGTGCTGGGGCCCGGCCAGGCCGCTGTAGTAGCTGCTGTGAGTCTCGCCGCCGCCGCCGCCGCCCACGAAGGAGGCGGAGGGCGAGCAGGCGGTGGAGGGCTGGCTGTACATGGAGGTGGGCCGCGCCTGCGCCTCCTGCTGCATGCTGGGATACGTCGCCGCACTCAGGTTCATCTGCTCCCGGGCCGCACGCACGTCTGGGGGGTGGGGGGGGGGGGGGGCAAAGGGTGAGGGAGGGAGGGAGAGAGAGGGGGGAGAAAGGGGGAGGTAGAGGGGGGGAGAGAGAGCGGGGGGAGAGAGACAGACAGAGGAAAGGAGAGGGAGAGAGAGAAGGGGGGAGGGAAGGAGGGAGAGAGCGGGGGGAGAGAGAGAGACAGAGGAAAGGAGAGGGAGAGAGAGAAGGGGGGAGGGAAGGAGGGAGAGAGAGAGAGAGGGGAGGAGAGAGAGGGGGAGGGAGAGAGAGAGGGGAGCGAGGGGGAGGTAGAGAGGGGGATGAAGAGAAGGCGAAGGAGAGAGAGAGAGAGAGAGAGAGGGGGTTAGGAAGAGAGAGAGGGGGGAGGGAGAAAGAGAGGGGGGAGGGAGAAAGAGAGGAAAGGAGAGAGGGAGGGAGAGAGGGAGGGAGAGAGGGAGGGGGGGATATCAGGGGTTAGATTCAAGGTCTTCTTTGGATCCATGGAGGGATCATCTCCCCCCTGCAGTATTGATCCTGATCAACGGGTCTACTTTATCCTGTATATTGATCCTGCCCCCCCCTCACCTGAGATGATCTCCCTGAGCTTGGGGTCCAGGTTGATGGTGCAGGGCAGGAAGGTCTTGATGTCGCGGGCCGAGAGCACGGGGGTACGGGAGGACAGGAAGACCTCGAAGCTCCGCACGTCGGCGTCGATCTCCAGCAGCGGCTCCACGTCCTTGGTGGTCGGGATGCCCTTGGAGATCCTGGACCACCAACACACTCAGCATCCCGTCGCCATGGCAACCCGCACTCCGTGCACTCATGTACGACAACTTATTCATATAGATGTTCAGATATAGAATATATTTAAAGCAATATTTCTGTGAATTGTTTATTTCATTTATACTTCTTATTTCCATGGAAGAAGAGCAGGAGATAGGAGGAGTGAGGAGGAGGAGTGAGGAGGAGGAGTGAGGAGGAGGAGTGAGGAGGAGTGAGGAGGAGTGGAGGAGGAGGAGGAGGAGTAAAAAGGTTGAGAGGAGGAGGAGGAGTAGTACTGAGGAGGAAGAGGAACAGAGAGGAGTAGAGAGGAGGAGGAGTAGTACTGAGGAGGAACAGGAGGAGGAACAGAGAGGAGGAGGAGGAACAGGGAGGAGGAGGAACAGAGAGGAGGAGGAACAGAGAGGAGGAGGAGGAGGAACAGAGGAGGAGGAGTAGAGAGGAGGAGTAGCCGGCCATGAGGAGGGCGTGCCCCTGACCTGTCGTAGATGGCCTTGAGGGTGGTGGTGTCGGGCACTCCGTCCGTCTCCTCCAGCAGCAGGATGAGCCAGGAGGTGCGGTACGGCCACTGCTCCGTCAGGTTGATCCACGACGCCAGCCGGTCCCAGTTAAACGTGATCTGATTGGCTCTCAGCAGACGGCCTGCAGGGAGAACAGGAAGTACCGCCCCCTAGTCCGTCAAATCCTGTCTCTGACCTCACATCCTGTCTCAAGGCTTGATGAGCTGTGTGTGTGTGTCTATACCGTGTGTGTGTGTGTTTCAGTGTTTGTGTGTGTGTCTGTTTCAGTATGTGTGTGTGTGTTTCTGTATATGTGTGTGTGTTACAGTGTGTTTGTGTCTGTGTGTGTGTGTGAGCCAGTGTGTGTGTGTGTGTGTGTTTTAGTGTGTGTGTGTGTGTTTCAGTGTGTGTGTATGTGTTTCAGTGTGTGTGTATGTGTTTCAGTGTGTGTGTGTTTCAGTGTGTGTATGTGTTTCAGTGTGTGTGTATGTGTTTCAGTGTGTGTGTATGTGTTTCAGTGTGTGTGAGTGTGTACCTGTAACAGAGACGATGTTCAGCAGCCTCCTCATGGTCTGAGGGCTGATGTCGCTGAACCAGTCCTCGGTCACCAGCAGCTTGCTGAGGTCGAAGGACATCTGCCGCGTCACCGAGCGCTGCACCTGCTGACGCCGCCGGTACGTGTCCTGACCACAGCCACACAGAACCAGTTACAACCAGTTACAACCAGTTACAACCAGCTAGGACTTGTAGAACCACGCACAACCTGTCAGAACCAGTTACATCCAGTTAGGACTTGTAGAACCACACACAACCTGTCAGAACCAGTTACATCCAGTTAGGACTAGTAGAACCAAGTACAACCAGTCAGAACCAGTTAGAGTGAGTTGGAACTAGTAAAAACGAATTGGAACAAGTTCCAACCAATTAGAGCCAGAACAAGTTGGAACCAGATGGAACCAGTTCTACATAAATGAGTCCTGCCTCACGTGAAGCTCTAAATAAACACATTAGCTGTGTGGCTTTGGGCTCTAAGGCCCCCGGGGAGGGGACAGAAGCAGATTAAACCGGTTCTCCGTGAGGGGCAGTACGGGGTCTCTCACCCGGCGGTTCAGGGTGGTCTTGCTGCCGAACTTGGAGAGCTCTCCCAGACTGTGTTGCGACAACTTCCTGTCCAGCTCC
>NC_082402.1:1902213-1934713 GCF_031168955.1 Gadus macrocephalus
TTTATCTGTAACTCTAAGGGGGGGGGGGGGGGGGGGGGGGCTCACCGAAGAAGAGGTAGAGCAGGGCCAGCAGGCTGAGGGACACGGCCATGGCCAGCTTAGGGTCCACGGTGAAGCCCAGCACCAGGGCGACCGAGGCGCACAGCAGGAGAGAGAGGAACACCACCAGCCACGAGAACTGGAACAGGGGCTCCACCTGCTGGCCAGCAAAGGTCTTCATCTCGTCTGAGGGGGGAGAGAGGGGAGAGAGGGGGGGGGAGTGAAGATGTAAGTATTTTCCGGACAACAGCCTTCAGGTATTTGGCTAGCCTGGGGTCTTTAGCAACGCTACTGCACGGTTAGCCTAGCCTGGGGTCTTTATAAGGGCTCCTATAGATGTGTAGCTCGCTAGTTAGCCCGGGTCGGTCTTGAAAGGGCTCCTATAGGTGTGTAGCTCGCTAGTTAGCCTAGCCTGGGGTCTTCATAAACGCTCCTCTGTGTGTAGCTCGCTAATTAGCCTAGCCTGGGGTCTTCATAAGAGCTCCTATAGGTGTGTAGCTCGCTAGTTAGCCTAGCCTGGGCCCTGGGGTCCTCCTAAGAGCTCTTATAGTTGTGTAGCTCGCTAGTTAGCCTAGCCTGGGGTCTTCATAAGAGCTCCTATAGGTGTGTAGCTCGCTAGTTAGCCTAGCCTGGGGTCCTCATAAAAGCTCCTATAGGTGTGTAGCTCGCTAGTTAGCCTAGCCTGGGGTCCTCATAAAAGCTCCTATAGGTGTTTAGCTCGCTAGTTAGCCTAGCCTGGGGTCTTCATCAGGGCTACTTTGTGTGTAGCTCATTGGTTAGCCTAGCCTGGGGTCTTCATCAGGGCTACTATGTGTTTAGCTCATTGGTTAGCCTAGCCTGGGGTCTTCATAAGGGCTCCTGGGTGTGTAGCTAGCCCGTTAGCCTGGCGCTCACCCTCCAGCTTCTTGAGCAGGAAGGACTTGCCGCTGCCCCACTGGGCGTACAGCCCCACGCAGATGGGAGGCTGCATGGTGGGCTCGCTCAGGATGTCCGCCAGCGCGCTGCTGTACAGGTCGTAGCCTAGCATGTCCCCGTCGCACTCAGAGGGGGACAGGTGGCCTGCAGAGAGAGAGAGAGAGAGAGAGAGAGAGAGACCAACACAGACAGACATACACACACACAGACCAACACACACACACAGACAGACACATACACACATACAGACACGTACACATATACAGACACACAGACGCAGCCACGCACACTCACACAGACACATACACACACACACACACACACACACACACACACACACACACACACACACACACACACATACACACATACACACATAGAGACATGTCATTGTTATTTCATAATCAGGCTGACTAATAGATAAAGGATGACTAATTGAGACATCAATACCGTTTGTATCTATTATCAGGCTGACTAATAGATACCCATGGTATCAGGGTGACTAATAGATCATGGCATGCTGATTAATTGGTTTATATTACATTGATGTATTTCTGTCATCAGGCTGACTAGATTAATGATGACTGACAGACACATCATCCACATCTGAGTCATCAGGCTGACTAATGGATCCAGGATGATAGGTTCAGAGGCAGCAGGCTGACTAATGGATCCAGGCTGACTCATGGATCCAGGCTGACTAATGGATTCATGATGACTAACAGACACATCATCACCATCTGAGTCATCAGGCTGACTAAAGGATCAGGATGACAGCTTCAGATGGGGCAGGCTGACTAATGGATGGGGACTCACGCGCTCCAAAGATCTGCGTGAGGATGCTCTTCTGGTGGCTGCAGTCGATGTTGTACGGCGTCTCTCCCGCCTTGTTGGGCCGGTACAGCAGGCGGCCATCTTTAGGGTTCCTCAGCAGCAGCTCGGCCAGCCGCCGGCTCCGCCCCCGGATGGCGATGTGGAGGGGCGTGTCTCCTTTCTAAAACACAGGAAACAGGGAGCTGGAAGAATCCTCTACAGTAAAAGCCCCTCGTTTGGAAAAAACAAACAAAAAATAAATGTTGATGAAGAAATACAATTTAATTATTCTAGATAGGTTGGTGGTTACTGGTGAATAGGTTAACTGGTGAACTGGTTTACTGGTAACAGTTAACTTGTTAACTGGAGGCTTACTTTGTCCACCGCTGAAACCTTGGCTCCTTTATCCAGCAGCAGCTCAACAATGTCGATGTTCCTCATCTTAGTGGCTTTGATCAGAGGAGTCTCTCCATCCTGGAGAGAGAGAGATAGGGTTACAGTGTCTCTCTGTCAGAGAGAGAGAGATAGAGCAGCATTACAGTGTCTCTCCATCCTAGAGAAAGAGAGTGAGCATACAGTGTATATCCTAGAGCGAGTCCTGCAGACAGACGGACGGACGGACGGACGGTACCTTGGTGCAGTTCTCGGTGTCGGGGCTGCACTGCAGGATGTCTCGGACCATGGTGGCGTTCCCCTTCTCCACCGCCCAGTACAGCGCCGTCTTGTTCTCCTGAGGAACCACACAGCCAATCACAGAGCAGCACGGCCCAGCGCGGCCAACCACAGACCAGCACGGCCCAGCGCGGCCAACCACAGACCAGCACGGCCAACTGCGGCCAATCACAATCTTCTGAGGGTGTTTTGTGGGGACCTTGGTTTATGGGGTCCTGATGGAGTCATGGGGGTCCTGGTGGGGTCATGGGGGTCCTGGTGGGGTCATGGGGGTCATTGGGGTCCTGATGGGGTCATTGGGGTCGTGATGGGGTAATGGGGGTCGTGATGGGGTCATGGGGGTCCTGGTGGGGTCATGGGGGTCATGGGGGTCGTCATGGGGTCATGGGGGTCGTGATGGGGTCATGGGGGTCGTGATGGGGTCATGGGGGTCGTGATGTGGTCATGGGGGTCCTGGTGGGGTCATGGGGTCCTGGTGGGGTCATGGGGGTCCTGATGGGGTCATGGGGGTCCTGATGGGGTCATGGGGGTCGTGATGGGGTCCTGGTGGGGTCATGGGGTCATGGTGGGGTTATGGGGGTCCTGGTGGGGTCATGGTGGGGTCATGGGGTCCTCACCTGTCCTCTGATGTCGATGTCTGCGTACTTCTGCAGCAGAGCTTTGACGATCTCCACGTGTCCGCCCCGCACGGCTCCGATCAGAACTGTGTCCCCACTCTGGAGAACCACACACACACACAGAACCACACACACACACACACACACACACAGAACCACACACACACACACACACACACACACAGAACCACACACACACACACAACCACACACGCATACTCATTAGAGTTAGTTACAGTCAGTCAGATTCACCCTCACCGAACCACACACGGTACGTAGCTTCACTGTGTGGTTATTATTGGATGGAACGGTTAGCGTTATGCTCGTTGGGTAAGTTATGCTACTTCTAATTATTGGGCCTGTTAGCATTGTGCTAGCTGGTTGAGTTGTACTACATGGGTGAGTTTAGCTTGTTGGTAATGGTTAGCATGATGCTAGTTGGTTTGCGTTGTGAGACTTTTAAGTTTATCTAGTGGCTTGAGTTATGCTAATCTGTTAACGTGATGCTAGCTGTTTCAGTGCGTGCTCTGACCCGGTCGGGGATGTTGACGTAGGTGCCGGCGTCCAGCAGGTCCTGGACGATCTCGGTGTGGCCCTCCTTGGCGGCGATCATCAGCGCGGTGTTGCCGTCCTTGTCCGTCATGTTGACGTTGGGGTTCCTCTTCAGCAGCTCCTTCACCACCTCCGAGAAGCCCCCCTTCACCCCCACGATCAGGGCCGTCATCGAGTTCTGGAGCCCAGGGACCAGAACACAGGTCAGTGACCAGCTACTGGTTAACTCCTCAGTGGTCAGTGACCAGCTACTGGTTAACCCCTCAGTGGTCAGTGACCAGCTACTGGTTAACCCCTCAGTGGTCAGTGACCAGCTACTGGTTAACCCCTCAGTGGTCAGTGACCAGCTACTGGTTAACCTCTCAGTTCATACACTAGGACGCTGTTAGTGACCTGGCTACTGGTTAACCTCTCAGTGGTCAGTGACCAGCTACTGGTTAACCCCTCAGTTCATACACTAGCGGTTAGTGACCTGGCTACTGGTTAACCCCTCAGTTCATACACAAGCTGTTAATGACCTGGTTACTGGTTAACCCCTCAGTTCATACACTAGGATGCTGTTCCCAGATCAGTTTATCGATCCTCCTGGGGATGAGGACGTGGATGCGATACAGTGTAGCGTCAGTGGAGGAGCTAACACTCTAGCTTAGCTCCGGTTGGCTTAGCGTCGGTAACACTGCAGCTTAGCTTCAGTCACCTTAGCGTCTGTAACACTGAAGCCTAGCTTTATCATTAGATGAGCTAACACTGTAGCTTAGCTTCGGTTAGCTTAGCGTCGGTAACACTGCAGCTTAGCTTCAGTCACCTTAGCGTCTGTAACACTGAAGCCTAGCTTTATCATTAGATGAGCTAACACTGTAGCTTAGCTTTGGTTAGCTTAGCGTCGGTAACACTGCAGCTTAGCTTCAGTTACCTTAGCGTCTGTAACACTGAAGCCTAGCTTTATCATTAGATGAGCTAACACTGTAGCTTAGCTTTGGTTAGCTTAGCGTCGGTAACACTGCAGCTTAGCTTCAGTTACCTTAGCGTCTGTAACACTGAAGCCTAGCTTTATCATTAGATGAGCTAACACTGTAGCTTAGCTTTGGTTAGCTTAGCGTCGGTAACACTGCAGCTTAGCTTCAGTCACCTTAGCGTCTGTAACACTGAAGCCTAGCTTTATCATTAGATGAGCTAACACTGTAGCTTAGCTTCGGTTAGCTTAGCGTCGGTAACACTGCAGCTTAGCTTCAGTCACCTTAGCGTCTGTAACACTGAAGCCTAGCTTTATCATTAGATGAGCTAACACTGTAGCTTAGCTTTGGTTAGCTTAGCGTCGGTAACACTGCAGCTTAGCTTCAGTTACCTTAGCGTCTGTAACACTGAAGCCTAGCTTTATCATTAGATGAGCTAACACTGTAGCTTAGCTTCGGTTAGCTTAGCGTCGGTAACACTGCAGCTTAGCTTCAGTTACCTTAGCGTCTGTAACACTGAAGCCTAGCTTTATCATTAGATGAGCTAACACTGTAGCTTAGCTTTGGTTAGCTTAGCGTCGGTAACACTGCAGCTTAGCTTCAGTTACCTTAGCGTCTGTAACACTGAAGCCTAGCTTTATCATTCGATGAGCTAACACTGTAGCTTAGCTTCGGTTAGCTTAGCGTCGGTAACGCTGTGTAGATATGTGTATAGTGAGTATATGTAGGAACATACCGCCCCCTCCTGGTCGACATCCGCTCCGTTCTCCAGCAGGTGCATCACACTCTCGAAGTGACCCTTCCTGGAGGCCCAGATCAGAGGGGTGGTGCCATACTGCAACACACACACACACACACACACACACACACACACACACACACACACACACACACACACACACACACACACACACACAGGTGTTAGCTTATGTTAGCTGACCATGACTGACCTTCTCGGTGATTGAGAACCAGGTAAAGTATTCCAATTGTAACTGATGTTGGCTAAATATAATTGATGAGGACGGAGGCGATGCTAACAGAAGCTAATTGATGAAATCCAACGCTTACTGATATTAGGGAATGGAAAGTAATGCCATGGGAGCACTTATGCTACCGGATGGAAGGTGATGCTAACTGATGGTAGCGGATGGAAGCTAAAGCTAACTGATGCTAGGTGATGGAGGTTTGATGCTAACTGATGCTAGCTGAACGATGTTTGATGCTAGCTGATGCTAGTGGATGGAAGCTGATGCTAACTGATGCTAGTGGATGGAAGCTGATGCTAACTGATGCTAGTGGATGGAAGCCGCTGATGCTAACCGGTGCTAGCTCACCTTGTCGGAGCAGTTGACCTTGGCTCCGTTGTCGAGGAGCAGCTTGACGATGTCGGCGTGGCCCCGTCCCGCCGCCCAGATGATAGGATACACACTGTACTGCTGCAGACAGACAGGTGGACAGACAGGGGGACAGGGTAGAGAGACGGGTGGACAGACAGGGGGACAGATAGGGGGACAGGGTAGAGAGACGGGTGGACAGATAGGGGGACAGACAGTTGGACGGACAGGGGGACAGACAGAAGATGAGAGACAGACAGGAAGAAACAGAGGTGGGGATACAGAGGGGTAGAGAGATGGATGGAGAGTCAGACAGGGGGGCAGACAGGTAGACAGACAGGGGGACAGACAGAGGGGTGGAGAGAGACAGACAGGGGGACAGACAGAGGGACAGACAGAGGGGTGGAGAGAGACAGACAGGTGGACAGACAGGTGGACACAGAGGGGTAGAGAGACAGGTGGAGAGAGAGACAGGTGGCAGTTGAATGTGAGCTTAATAATATCTTGGTTAAGTGGTCAGCTTTGTGTGTGTGTGTGTGTGTGTGTGTGTGTGTGTGTGTGTGTGTGTGTGTGTGTGTGTGTGTGTGTGTGTGTGTGTGTGTGTGTGTGTGTGTGTGTGTGTGTGTGTGTGTGTTACCTGTCCTGTTGTGTTGGGGTTGGCTCCATTCTCCAGTAGAAGCTCGCAGACCTCCACGCGACCTTTATAGGCAGCCCACATAAGGGCTGTCCAGCCACCCTGTTCAATACAGAACATTATCGATCAATATCTGATCAATAACATTATAGATCAATATCTGATCAATACATAACATTATCGATCAATATCTGTTCAATACATAACATTATAGATCAATATCTGATCAATACATACAATTATATATCAATATCTGTTCAATGCATAACATTATAGATCAATATCTGATCAATACATAACTTTATAGATCAACATCTAATCAATAACATGATAGATCAATCATGGAGATGGACACCATATATAAGAACATGTAAGTATGTATGGAATGATTCATAAACATATAGATATTCTTGAAGCTAAAATTTACCCGGCTCTAGTTATGGATCTGCTTGATTTCATCATGATCTGGTCCCCGACCCACGGTGAATGGATGGATCAATAAATCAGTCTCTGCCTTCTATTGGCCTGGTCGAGGTCACACATTCATCCTGACAGCCTCCCAGTTGCTAGGTAACCAGAGGCTCTGTGACCGCGGAGGTCTGGAACCTTGGTCGGTGGTTGCCGCGGTGACCGCACCGATGCACCAACGGTCAGAATACTAACGACCCTGGTGTCCACGGTGATCACGGAACTCCCCTCTAACATGTACTGGTCTGATGTGGTTCCCACACTACATACTGGTCACGATGGAACGGGCTGGACTAGTCTGCTCGCTTCGTATCGGACTCTAGACTATTGGTGTTGCTAGCATGCGGTTAGCAAGTCGTTAGCATGTTGATAGCATGTTCTCTACCATGTCTCTGTGCTCAAGGCAGATGTGTTGTTAGCATATCATCTACCATGTCTCTGTGCTCCAGGTAGATGTGTTGTTAGCGTATTGTTAGCATGTAGTTAGCATGTTCTCTACCATGTCTCTATGCTCCAGGTATATATGCTGCTAGCGTGTTGTTAGCATGTCGTTAGCATGTTGTGTACCATGTCTCTGTGCTCCAGGTATATATGCTGTTAGCGTGTTGTTAGCATGTCGTTAGCATGTTGTGTACCATGTCTCTGTGCTCCAGGTAGATGTGTTGTTGTTAGCATGTCATTAGCATGTTGTGTACCATGTCTCTGTGCTCCAGGTAGATGTGTTGTTAGCATGTTGTTAGCCTGTCTTTAGCATGTTGTGTACCATGTCTCTGTGCTCCAGGTAGGCGCTGTTCTCCAGCAGCTCCTTGACCACCTCCAGGTGCCCCTCCTTGGCGCCTGAGATCAAAGCGGACCAGCAGTCCTGGGGGAGGGGAGAGAGAGAGAGAGAGAGAGGGAGGGAGGGAGGCTGTTACCATGGCAACACATGGATACCTTGTTGCCATGGGAACAACCTCCCTGGAACAGTCCCGTTCGTAGGTTAGAGGCTGTGTCCCAGGTGGATAGAGATACGTATATATATAGAGAGAGAGGGGGATGGAGAGAGAGAGAGAGGGGGGAGAGGGAGGGGGAGAGGGAGAGAGGGGGGGGGGGGGTGGAGAGAGAGAGAGAGAGGGATGAAGAGAGAGAGGGGCGATGGGGGGAGAGAGAGAGAGAGAGAGAGGGGGGGGGGATGGGGAGAGAGAGAAAGAGAGAGGGGGGGATGGAGAGAGAGGGGGATGGGGAGAGAAATGGATGTAGAGTGGATAGAAAGAGATCAATAGATAGTGATTAGAGATAGAGATAGATACAGTAGAACGAAGACACAACAGAGTGATAAAAGAAGGATTGATAGATGAGATAAGATGGAACTAGAGACAGAGCGACTGAGAGATGCAGCAGATAGGTTATTGATTGTGTATTGATTGATTGATTACCACGTCGTCCAGGTTGACGTTGGCTCCCCTCCTGATCAGCTCCTGAACGATCTCCAGGCTGCCTTGCTCAGAGGCCAACATCAGGGGAGTCTGACCATTCTGTTACCACACACAAATACACACACACACACAAACACACCTCATGAATAACAAACCAATAGATCAATCCATGATTCCAATGATCATTGATCCATGACTGTAAGTCTATAACTGTGGATCTATTACTGTAGATCTACGGCTGTAGATTGTGTCCACAGTGAGTGTGTTTCAGGCGGAGGTGTGGCGGTTGTTCTGGACGAAGATGGGCTGATGAGGAGGAGGAAGAGGAGGAGGCTGGAGATTCAATCGAAGGTGAGGATAAGCTAATGAAGATAATGATGATGAGGGTGATGGGGACGAAGATGAAAACGAGGGGGATGATAAAGCTCATGATGTAGCTGAGGGTGATGATGAATGACGGTGAGGATGCGGATGATGATGAAGATGGTGATGAATGAGATGATGATGAAGATGAGGATGTAGGTGAGGATGCTGAATATGAGGGTGATGTTGGTGTTGATGGTGAAGAAGGTGAAGATGATGGTGAGGAGGAGGAGGAAGAGGAGGGCGGGGCTCACGTCGCTGCGGCCGTCCACCTCCTTGAAGCGGTCCAGGTGGGACTTCAGTGCCCCCAGGTTCTCCTCCTCCACGTAGCTGAAGAGGTTCTGGATGGCCAGCGTGGTCATCTTGATGGAGGTGGTGGTGTCCATGGTTACGGCTCTGCAGGGGAGGGAGGGGGGTCAGGGGGAGGCTGGGCGGATCGGGTCCGAGCGGTACCCCAGTGAAAGTAGGATCGTAAAAGTACAAGAACTGGAGCACTCTTGGGTCGTCTGGGTTCTACTGGTAGTGTCTGGGTTCTACTGGTAGTGTCTGGGTTCTACTGGTCGTTTCTGGGTTCTACTGGTAGTGTCTGGGTTCTACTGGTCGTTTCTGGGTTCTACTGGTAGTGTCTGGGTTCTACTGGTAGTGTCTGGGTTCTACTGGTAGTGTCTGGGTTCTACTGGTAGTGTCTGGGTTCTACTGGTCGTTTCTGGGTTCTACTGGTAGTGTCTGGGTTCTACTGGTAGTGTCTGGGTTCTACTGGTAGTGTCTGGGTTCTACTGGTAGTGTCTGGGTTCTACTGGTCGTTTCTGGGTTCTACTGGTAGTGTCTGGGTTCTACTGGTCGTTTCTGGGTTCTACTGGTAGTGTCTGGGTTCTACTGGTCGTTTCTGGGTTCTACTGGTAGTGTCTGGGTTCTACTGATCATATCTGGGTTCTACTGATCGTGCCTGGGTTCTACTGGTCGTGTCTGGGTTCTACTGATCGTCCCTGGGTTCTACTGGTCGTGTCTGGGTTCTACTGGTCGTGTCTTGGTTCTACTGGTCGTGTCTGTGTTCTACTGATCGTGTCTGGGTTCTACTGATTGTGTCTGGGTTCTACTGATCGTGTCTGGGTTCTACTGATTGTGTCTGGGTTCTACTGATCGTGTCTGAGGCTCAAGGTCGACCAATAGGGTTTTTCAAGGCCGATTTCGATATCTTTTCATCACAACAGAAATTTTGAGTTGTCATTAATTTGCAGTCACTATATATATTTTCATACAGCACAAACTACTACAAACTTTTTACTTTTCCAAAGTAGAGTGTGACGCTAATGCACAAAAGCTAGAAGGCTGGCTGTAGCAGATGGAGCTAGCTGGCAGACTGTCTACAGAGTTAAGAGGGCTAGCTAACAGGCTAGCTGGAGAGATGAGAGAGATAATTGCCAGGCTATTTGCAGAGAGCTAGCTTCCGGGCTATGTTTAGAGATAAGAGGGCTATCTGCCAAGCTATTGAGAGATGAAAGAGCTAACTGCTAGGTTATTGGTAAAGCGCTGAGAGCTAGCTGCTACAAGATAGCCCAGCAGCTAGTTCTCTCCTATCTACCTCTGCAGAGGCGTTTGTTGAGATACTGATCAGTAACGTGTTTGAAGATAGCATGTTAGCTATATTAGCGCCTCAGCAAGGGCGAGCTGACATTTCTTAAATGTCAGGAATTCTGTCACCAACACAGTCTTCAAACCAGGACCAGCCTGTCTGCATTTCTGTCTTTCTATCTGTCAGCAGCAGCATCAGTTTCCTGGGATTACTTGCAGACAGCCAGACATATTGCTATTTATGTATGTTTTCTTTCCTTCTCTCTCTCTCTCTCTCTCTCTCTCTCTCTCTCCTCTCTCTCTCTCTCTCTCTCTCTCTCTCTCTCTCTCTCTCTCTCTCTCTCTCTCTCTCTCTCTCTCTCTCTCCCCCCCCCTTCCTTCCTTCCTTCCTTCCTTCCTTCCTTCCTTCCTTCCTTCCTTCCTTCCTTCCATCCTTCCATCCTTCCTTCCTTGGAAGGAAGGAATGAATCTAATATTCGTTCCCCGTAAAGTGTTTAATAAGCTTCTCGGTAACTCTTGCTGCGTTTCCCATAACGGTCTAGTGGTGGCGCTGTTATGTCCTTTATCCCAGACGTGTAATATAATGGGACTGTTATGAGTACGTTAACGCCCACAGACCCCCCGGGTCCTGTTTATCGACCAAAACACCCCCATTCGGAGGAATGCGTTGAAATCACAGACCTCAGCCAGTCTGAGTCCTGCAGGATAACGAGGTCAGACCGTCTGAAGGCCCGCGCGTCCAATGAAACCCGTTTATAAACACGGGCTCCATTTTTTTTGTATGGAGTTTTATGAGGCGTATATAATAATGTTTAATCCCATCTGATTGAGATCCGGTGCAAAAATATTCTACACAATCAAATTGTAAACGGAAAGATTTTCACATTCCGTTACATTTGGCCTATTCTGCATCACACCTTTATATCAGTATATAATTATATCATTGTATCAAACACAAGACACGGCGATACACGGTCATGTTAGACATTGTTATTGTGCACGGACGGAGACACACACACGTACACACACACACACACACACACACACACACACACACACACACACACACACACACACACACACACACACACACACACACACACACACACACACACACACACACACACACACACACACCACACACACACACCTATATGATACACATTCACACCCTTCCCTTCATGAATAATCTCCTGCATCCCACCGTTAAACGTTAACTCGCTACGGTAATAACGACGTCCTAACGCCCCAAACGCATTCAGACACATTTATTATAGCAGGCATATAATAAACAGTTTACAATAAACACACGCACACACATTACTGCTCCTCTACCACAAATAACGATACGCTCCAATCTGACAACTGTCAATCAAAGCACGCATCGATCATGAGGACAACCGTTTCAGTATTCACCGTTAAACACCGCCGGTGAGAGATGAGGGGTCGGTCCGGTTCGGGCGGCACGGGTCCCGGTGGGCGATGTGTCTTCTGCGGGTCTCCTCTAGATGAAAGGCAGCAGTCTATTCCCCATCCCACACTACAGCCATTTTGTGGAGCAGAAAAACAGTGGAGCTGAAGAGACGCTGCGAGTCAATCTCGGACAAGCCCCGCCCCCTGCCGTGACGCGCACAGCAACAGAGGAGGATGGGGTGATGAAGAGAGGATAAAGGAATGAAACCAAGTAATTTATACAGAAGACAGTAAATGTCGCAGCCCCGCCGTCTAGTCCAGTGAAAGCTGGAACATTCTGAGTCTTATAGTCAACGGTAATGAGATTCATTGTGTAGAACTGAACCAATAGCCGGGCCTGTTTCTATTGTGCACAGTAAATAGAGTCAGTGCAGGACACGGAATGGCCTCGCTGATGGGGTTGACGATGTTGTGTTGATAATAACCACACACCTTCACCATGTAGTCCACAGTAGGAACCACAAACACCTGCTGGGCCCACAGGTCCGAGCTCCCAGAAGTTCCTCACGGTTGTAGTAACGGGTTCAAAGAGCACAAGGAGTCGTTCTGTTATCTACCGTGTGATATTATCCGTTATATTTCCACCATAAATCTGCTGGTTTACAAGCCTGTTTTGACCGCATGCTGTGAACTTTATCCTGTAAACTATTGGACTGTATTTGAAAACTTATATTGACCTCCATATAGACCTCCAGCTAGAAATGCGAAGTTACTATAGGGGCATTGGGTGTGGGTGTGTTTGGACACTGCATGAATACAAACCGATTTATTTCTGATTCATTTGTTTAGCATTAACATATCTAGGGACTAAATATTGATTTGAGGTCGCCATGGCCACCCGGGTGCACCCTTAACTGTAATATCTTTATTTTCCCTAACCGTAATATCCTGTGTCTACCAACAGGTGTCAGTGTAACCCAACCTTCCTCAGGGCTGTCCTCGGTGCAGCTGAAGGTCACACAGGCTCTGCTGCCCCCTAGCAGTCAGATAGCAGCTCTGCTGCCCCCTAACGGTCAGACAGCGGCCTCTGCTGCCCCCTAGCGGTCAGACAGCGGCCTCTGCTGCCCCCTAGCGGTCAGACAGCGGCCTCTGCTGCTCCCTAGCGGTCAGACAGGAGAGGGACACCCAGAGCCAGAGGGAGCGTTCCAATACCTACTGGTTGTTGTACCGTTTCTCCCTCGGGTCGATGAGAGAAGGAAGTTATTCTCCCACTCGCTCCACAACTCACCTCCTCCCATAACCTCCCCCTCTATGGCGTGAGGAGAGTGAGGGGGGAGGGTTGAGTAGTGGATTGATTGGGGGGTGTTCATTGATCCTCTGGGTGTGATTGGTGATGCTGCAGTACTCAGCGGACCCTCCAGAGAGGAGATCAATATTAATATACCTCTCACCTCATCTATCAGACATCCAGTACATGGTCCTGGCAATTAAAAATAGTACTTAGTAGCATCGTGTAGCGACTTATCCTAGCTCTCTTTGTCGCATACAGGAATGGGTTAATCGTGCGTCTGCCAAATGCCCTAAATTCAAACGTAATGTAAATATAGATGAAAGAAGACGACGGAGGCGAGCAAGGGTTCATAACTTTAATCAATTCAGCTAGCTACAAAAAGTCCACCACGGCACAGGGACGGAACACAGAGGAGTTTACATGCGTTGAGGACGGGCAGTCGCAGCCGGCCAGTCGTTGGGTTCTAACTACAGCGGCCAGTCGGTGCATGGCTCTAAATTACACAAACAGCAGAACCCTTAATCATGTTTTGTTCCAGAGTATAATAGGTATCGCTGTTATTTACTCGTATTACTCATATTTTTTATTACTGATAACAAAGCACACATGAGGAGTCAGCTAACGGGTACTGTCTTCTTATAAAAGTAAGGTCTCCCAGAAATATGCGTCTTCGCTTTACACTGCAAACGTATTGTTTTTGCGTTCTTCCTCATTCCGGTTCCGCGTCCTAACCCTACGACGGAGAACCGGACGCACGCTCTTAGAAAACCCCTCGCTCTCCTCCTCCTCCTCCTCCTGCTCCTCCTCCTCCTCCTCCTCCTCCTCAACAAGATGGCCGGCTGGCTACACAGGGCCACGTTGGTGGCCGGCGGGTTATGGAGGGAGACGATAATACTGAACATGCCTTTCCTCCACACTGCCATGTTAGCGAGCTGTTTTTACACACACCCTTTCCCCCACAGGTTTTATTGATAAGACTTTAATAATCTACCGTTGGTCATGCAGAACACACAGGCCACGTTACTTGGAATGCAATGTCTAACACAGATACAAAGGCTAGCTAACATGAGCGAGGATGGGGCCTTCTGATTGGTCGAGGGCTACTTTCAGCCCTGCCCCCACATCGACTGACTCGCCCCCGCTGAACGAGAAGCGAGACCCCCCCCCCCTTCTCTCCCATGCCGACTGTAACTAAGGAAGATGACGGCAGCTAAATGGAAACAGCGTTACGAAGACCATACAGAAAAGAACCCAAGCAAACCGTTCAATCATTCAGGTACAGCTCATCCAGAACAGTGTGCTATATATGATATATATATGGATATAGTATAATATATGGTATATATATCTATATATATCTATATATATATGTTTCAGTAGAGAGAATTAAAAACCATCGAGTCAACACTATATACAACCTTTGGAAAGAAGGAAATACCGAGCATAAGAAATCTTGTTACCAGGACAACCATCTTGAAAAAAGCCAGACAGACGACACATAACAACGTTAACAGGGGTCAAGTTAGGGTCAGGGGTTAGGGCGGCGTTGGGGTTGGGTTTAGGGTCAGGGTTAGGGTTGGGTTACTGTCAGGGTTCAAGGTTGGGGTCAGGGGTCGGGGCTGGGGAGGGGTGATATGTGCATGTGTGCAAACCAGGAGGTCAATACCATGATGAAAGCATGTCTGAGCGCGTTTACGAGGGGGGGCGGCGCGTACGCAGACCCCCAACGCCACGCCAGGGTGCATGCTGGGAGTCTAGCCACTGCCCAGCATCTTTGTGGCGCGCTGGTTGGCCTCGTCGATCCTGGTCTTGTTGGAGTCGGCCTGCAGGGGGCGACAGAGGGCAAAGGGTCGGACATCGCTACGGTCTGCAGAGTATTATGGAATGTGATCCAGTGTATTATGGGATGCGTTTGTGATCCAGTATATTATGGGAGTTGTGTGGTTCAATGTATTATGGGATGTGGTCCCGTACCTTGTCCATGATGCGGTCTATCTGGCGGTTCTGCGTGTCGATCTCGTTGCCCATGTCCAGCGCCATGTGACGCAGGTTCCCGATGATCCCGCCCACCTGCTCCAGGTTCTCGTCCATCTCGTTCTCCCGGGCGTCCTCTGTTACCCTACACACACACACACACACACACACACACACACACACACACACACACACACACACACACACACACACACACACACACACACACACACACACACACACACACACACACACACACACACATACACACACACACAGACATGCACACACACGCACACACACACACGCACACACACCCAATCATACACACACACACACACACACACACACACACACACACACACACAGAAACACACACAATCACACACAGACATGCACACAGAAACACACACAATCACACACAGACATGCACACAGCCACACACCCACACACACACACACACACACAATCACATGCACACACACGCACACAAAGAGAAACTGTCTTTAGAATTGAACTTGCCTCCACTTTCCGTTAAGGCCTCTTGTTTGTTCTAATCCCTCACCCTTCCTCTCTCTCTCTTCAATTCAATTCAAAAGAGCTTTATTGGCATGGAAAATAAACATTACATTGTCAAAGCCATGAATACCCCCCTCTCTCTCTCTCTCCCAGTCTTTGTGCTCCTCTCTCTCTGTCTGTCTGTCTGTCTGTTTGTTTCTCTATCTCTGTCTCTCTCTCTCTCTCTCTCTCTCTCTCTGTCTCTCTCTCTCTCTCTCTCTGTCTCTCTCTCTGTCTCTGTCTCTGTCTCTCTCTCTCTCTCTCTCCTAGTGCTCCTCTCTCGCCCCAGGTGCGGTCCTACCTGCGGATGAATCCTCCGCTGATGGCCATCTGCTCGCGCTCGTCCACCACGCGGGCCGGCTGGCTGGCCACCACGCCGTCCTGGTTGTTCCCCCACGCTTTGCTGCCGCCGCTCTTCATCCTGCCGGCGGGGAGGAGGAGGAGGAGGTGTGAGTGGACGGCGTTGCGTTGTGCGCTGCTCAACATAACGCTGCTCTGATTGTCATGCATTCAGCGCATCGCTTTGGACCCGCAGGCTTCAGGTCTACGGCAAGCAAAGCGGAGCAGGCACGAGCTGTTAGCCAGGGAGCTAGCTAGCTGCTACGGCTACTAGCACGGGCATCCAGCTAGCTAGGTGCTCTGGCTACTAGCACAGGCTGTATTTAGCTAGATAGCTGGATGTTATAGCTACTAGCAGAGGCTGTTAGCTAGATGCTATAGCTACTAGCATGGGCTACTAGCTAGCTAGGGGCTATGGCTAATAGCATAGGCTCCGAGCTAGCTAGCTAGGTGCTATGGCTAGTAGCATGTTATATCCCCTGGGTATATAACATTGGTTTCGGTATGCTAGGGCTCAGATCAGGTTAGAGGTTAACATGCATTCTGTGACTCTTAAGACCCCAACACCCCTGCATCCATCCCAGGGTTCCCATGGTAACAGAGAACAGCGTGTGACATGATGGGACACAGACACACACACACACACACTGACGGGACGCTGACAGCCGCAGACGACACGGAAGGCCACCAGGAAAAAACTGCAAAATAAACGACTGAAAAGTATTTCAAAAAAACAAACGACGGACAAAGAAAGAAAATTGGAAGTCGGACAAACTGCAGGAAGTAGAACTCTGGTCCTCCCGACGCCCTGTCTGTCTGCTCTGACTCTCTGTCTCTCTGTCTGTCTGCTCTGACTCTCTGTCTCTCTGTCTGTCTGTGTTCATACATAATGACTATAGAGTTACCATCTATAATTTCATTAATATTCATCATAGTATTGGGAATGTGATCGGTCATTGATTCCTCCTCAGTGAGGCATCCATCTTGTGTCACACACGTCAGTTAGGATATCTGTACGCTACGAGGATTTTACGCTTCAACCAGAAGTAGCTTAACTGGTCGGGCTTTCATGGTGAAGCTTGTCTTAATTGTGTCTTAATTATCTTTAACGGCCTTTACGACGTCTTCCCCTCGTTTGCGCTGGTTTGTGCACGGCTCGGAAAGACCTTGCAAAGACTATCTTACGCTATGCTATGCTACGCTATGCGATTGAACACTGTGCTCGGCTACTATATGCTTTCGATGTTATGGTATGCTATACTATGCTACGTTATGCTATGCTAAGCTCGAGCTCAGACTTTATTCACTCTAAATAAGAGACTAATGAATCCTGTGATAACATGTTTTAGCAGTTTACCATCTATTATGTTATTGAAATCACATCAACATCATCTACAGTTCGTCCATCTACATTTACCATAGCAACCATATACCCTACCCATAGCAACCCTATACCCTAGCCATAGCAACCCTATACCCTACCCATAGCAACCCTATACCCAACCCATAGTAACCCTATACCCTACAGTATCCATAGCAACACTATACCCTACCCATAGCAACCCTATACCCTTTAGTATCCAAAGCAACCCTATACCCAACCCATAGCAACCCTATACCCTACAGTATCCATAGCAACACTATACACTACCCATAGCAACCCTATACCCTATCCATAGCAACTCTATATCCTACAGTATCCAAAGCAACCCTATACCCTTTAGTAACCATAGCAACTCTATACCCTACCCATAGCAGCTCTTCCTCTTGGATCATCCGCTTCCACCTCGTCGTCGTCGATAGCAACAAGCATCCTGACCAGAGCGGGGGGGGGGGGGCTGCGGGGGGCAGTGTGTGGCGCGGTCATGCATGCATGAGCATTCTCTGAAACATGCACCGCTCATTCCCCGGAGAACGGCCTCGCTGTCGGTGGGGGGGGGGGGGGGGGGGGCCTGCTAGGAGATGCTGAGAGATGCTAAGAGATGCTAGGAGATGCTAGGAGATGCTAGTCGGAACCCATGCAGACGAGGAGCTAGCAGGCAGAGCTAGCAGCTAACTACCAGAACCATCTTAGAACCACGGCCTGCGTCGCTCTAACACACTTCTGGAAGAGCTGTGTGTGTGTGTGTGTGTGTGTGTGTGTGCGTGTGTGCGTGCGTGCGTGCGTGCGTGCGTGCGTGCGTGCGTGCGTGCGTGCGTGCGTGTGTGTGTGCATGTATGCATGTGTGTGTTTTATTTGTGTGTAGTCAAAAGAATGTGTTTGGATGTGTGTGTGAGGATGGCATCTGTATGTGTATGCATATGTATAATTTATATATTGAATATTGATCATGGCTTCAAAGCCCATTCGGGTGCCGTCTGCCTGTGTGAGGTGGGTGGGGCCTAGAGTCTGTCAGGGCTGTGCTGATTGGTCCGTGGTGCCTGTGGGCGGGGCTGTGGGCGGGGCCGAGGCAGGCAGGCGGACCTACTTGTTACAGGGGCAGGAGCACAGACCACAGAACTTCCCTAGATCGTTCAAATTCTTCTCTGCATCCTTCATGTCCTTATTGATCTGGTCCATGCCCTCTTCGATGCGCTCCAATTGTTCTGATTAACATGAGTTCACCCACAAGGCACGACATGGAGAGAGAGGGGAGAGAGACAGAGGGACGTGGAGAGAGAGGGGAGAGAGACAGAGGGACGTGGAGAGAGAGGGGAGAAGGACAGAGGGACGAGGAGAGAGAGGGGAGAGAGACAGAGGGACGAGAAAGAGAGAGAGAGGAGGGGAGAGAGACAGAGGGACGTGGAGAGAGAGACAGAGAGAGAGAGGGGAGAGAGACAGAGAGAAAGAGAGAGGGGGAGAGAGACAGAGAGAGGGGGAGAGAGAAAGAGAGAAGGGTGAGAGAGACATAGAAAGAGAGGGGAGAGAGAGACACGGAGAGAGAGGGGAGAGAGAGAGAGAGAGAGAGGGGGGGAAAGGGGAGAGAGACATGGAGAGAGAGGGAGAGAGAGGGGTGAGAGGGAGACGACCATGAAGAGAGAAGGGAGAGACAGCAAGAGAGAGAGAGTGTGAGGGAGCGTGAGTGATAGAGCGAGAGATGGAGAGAGTAAAGGGGAGAGAGAGAGAGAGAGAGAGTGTGGGAGCGAGATATGGAGAGAGTAAAGAGAGAGAGAGCGAGAGAGAGAGAGGACAAAGGAGAGAGGACAACAGCTTCAGACACTCACTGTGACAGAATAAAAAACAGAAGAAAGAAAGTAAAACCAACGTAAAGGAAGAAAGAGGGAGGACGCCACCACACAGGTCAATGTGCTCTTGAGCACGGCGGCAGTACCTACTTGTCACACGGACATATGAACAGACCACAGCATTTCCCTAAATCTTTTAAACTTTTCTCGGCCTCCTTCATGTCTCGGTTGATATGGTTCATTCCATCCTCTACTCGGTCAAGTTGCTCTGGTCAAAAGGACGACAGCAGGGGAGTGAATTCATCGACTGACGCACACACAGTGTGTGTGTGTGTGTGTGTGTGTGTGTGTGTGTGTGTGTGTGTGTGTGTGTGTGTGTGTGTGTGTGTGTGTTGGGGAGAAGGGTGAGGAATGTAAGGCTGAAATGAATCTGCAAAAACAAAATATGGAATTGATTTCAGGCCTTTTTCGTTGAGTGTTCCTGATCATTTTAGAGATCAGTTTGATATTGTTCCGCGGGCGAACAGAGGCTGGTCTGTCTTTATCTACCTCAGTTATCGGTGAATTGAGGTGAGTAATGTCGGTCGTTCACTTTGTTTAAAGTCATTAGTCTAGCAGTTTGGTGGCAGCTAGCTAGCCGTTTAGTTTACGGAGGATTGATCTTTTACGAGGATATCTTATGAAAATATGAGTCAGATGCTGTGTGTTTATGGTATTAAAGGATGATTAGAGGGCAGTCAAGGATGGAAGCTGATAACCCATGTTGAGATCGTTGTGAATGTAATCCCTTATGCTCAGGGATCGGTTAACAAAAGCCTGCTATTAGAAACAAACTGTTATAATCAGATGTTATAATCGGAGGCTGAGCATGGCGTTGGGGTTGCTCAGAAAAGCATGTGTGTCGTTAATGTGTGTGTTTAGTATGTGTTAGTGGTGTGATGTGAGAGCAGTAAAACACGGAGTGGATCAGGGTGTTAAGTGCTTTTTGTAAAGTCCCGGCCCAGCCTCAGTTTGTCTGAATATGTTCTTTCTCTCGCTCTCCCTCTCGCTCTCCCTCTCGCTCACTCTCTCTCTCTCTCTCTCTCTCTCTCTCCAGATCGGGGTTCAGTGAAACTCCAGGATCCAGCCGGTTGGATCCACTCCAGGATTTAAGCTCTCCAGGATCCAGCCGGTTGGATCCGCTCCAGGATTTAAAGCTCTCCAGATCCAGCCGGTTGGATCCACTCCAGGATTCAAAGCTCTCCAGGATCCAGCCGGTTGGATCCGCTCCAGGATTTAAAGCTCTCCAGATCCAGCCGGTCGGATCCGCTCCAGGATTTAAAGCTCTCCAGATCCGGCCGATCCAGGTAGGAGATTCCGCCCCAGATCTTCTACAGGAGGCCTGGGGTCTCCCACAAACTACTGATCAGCTTAATTCCTCGTTCTTTCTGGAGGTTTAAGTCTTGTTTTAGTTCAGGTGAACCGCCAAGGCTTTGCAGGGAGTTTACGGAAGGTGGCTGTGACATGGAGAAGGGTCTGTGTTTAATCCTGCGCAGCCGAATCAGTCATGGTAGGACGGAGTTGTAGTCGTATAGAACGTACTTCAAACCCCAGACATGACACTCCTCAAACGACGGATCGACTGACACCTGAGATGTGGTGTCAGGTGTGTTTACGTTTGGTGTCACTGTCACTGAGCGTGTGGAACAGTGGAACTGGATAGGAACCAAATAAGGGTATCGACCTAAAGGTTCTAATCCCTGACTCTGGGACGTGTGCTCACTGAGAGGTCTGAAACGCTACGGGGGCCTGTCTGGACAAAAGAGAAGAAGGGGTGCAGAGGTTTGCGTTTGACAGTTATTGAAAATGGTTTCGGTTATTTTTGTTTTTTGTTTCAACGTTGCGTTTCATTTTGTGAGTCTGTTTGTTGTGTGTGGCCAAACTGTCGGAAAGTAAAGATTTCAGATTTTCTGGTAAATAAAATAAAATCAGATATAAATAACATCTAAATAAGTCAGCATTAATAAATAACACGAAGCTGAACTAGAAGAGTAAAACATATTAAATAATTTGAAATCTGAACAGAATTACTTGACTTAAAAAAAGATGTAAAAAAAATGAATCATGCATTACTGATAAAATAAAATCATTATTAAGAGAAAGGAGAGAGATTAAATTAATTAGTTTGGAAATGCATTAAATTTACGATAGATACAGCACATAAACAGACCACACATCCACGAATGTTTTGGCACCAAGTTCATGACAATATTACTTTTACTTTTGTCAAAAATTGTATCAAAATGATACAAGCAATTTATAATATTATCAACCAAAATGGGTTGTATAACATATATATCTTTTAAAACACCAGCCATAGCTACTTTTCCATACATAAGCCTAGCCTAGCCTAGCCTAGCGTAGCTAAATGCTAAAGTTACGTGTCCGGACATACCTCCTTGCTCGTCGAGCATGACCAGAGTTCTGATGCCGGCATCTTTGCTCTGTTGTCAGGGGAACAGCCGACCAATCAGAAGAGGAGGAAGTGGCGACCAATCACATGTGAGGATAGAGTAGAGACATAGAGAGTTTTGTGAGTTTTCCAGGTAGAATGTGGCTCCAGCTCCAGTCTTGTTTACATGACCGCAATGATGGGTTTATACTTTAAATTAGTGTTTTCATACACAGTCGAATGGTACTTCATATCGTGTCTCCCCATAGGTTGGAAGGCAGATGCGGTGAATCCTAATTGGTGCAAGAAAACGAGCACTGGGTAGCATAATGAAACATCTGTCTGTCTACCTACCTGTAGTCCTGTCTGTCTACCTGTCTTGCTGCCTGTAGGTCTGTCTGTCTACCTGCCTGTAGTCCTGTCTGTCTACCTGTCTGCCTGCCTGTTGGTCTGTCAGTCTGCTTGCCTGTCGGTCTGTCTGTCTACCTGCCTCTCTGTCTGTCTGTCTGTCTGTCTGTCTGTCTGTCTGTCTGTCTGTCTGTCTGTCTGTCTGTCTGTCTGTCTGTCTGTCTGTCTGTCTACCTGCCGGTCTGCCCGTCTGTCTGTCAGTCTGCTTGCTTGTCGGTCTGTCTATCTGTCTGTCTATCTGTCGGTATGTCTACCTGCCGGTCTGTCTGTCTGTCTGTCTACCTGCCCGTAGGTCGGTCGGTCTGTCTGTCTGTCTGTCTGTCTGTCTGTCTGTCTGTCTGTCTGTCTGTCTGTCTGTCTGCCTGTAGGTCTGCCTGTAGGTCTGCCTGTAGGTCTGTCTGTCTGTCTCCCTGTAGGTCTTTCTGTCTGTCTATTTGCCTGTTTGTCTGAGAGGAGGGTCTTTCCTCATAAAGTAAACGAGATAAAGTACTCATAAAGTATAACTATTTATATACTGTATAACTCCAGGTGGGTGAGTGAACTCCTAGCCTCAACCTGCTGCTCTAGAACAAAGGGAGCAAACAGTTTGAACTCTGACCCCCCACCTTTGACCTCCATGTTAGGCTCTAGAAGAGAGATTGCAATGACCTGATGGTTGACATCAGGGGTGACGTTGTGGATGACATCATAGATGACATCATAGATGACATCATGGCGGTGGTTCTCTTACCTCTTCCACCAGCTGGAGCATACGGCGAGTGCTTTCCAGGGACTGGGGGCGAGAGAGGGAGAGAGACATGGTTAACATGGGGGAGAGAGAGGGAGATAGTTAACATGTGGGTGGGGGAGAGAGAGAGAAAGTTAACATGATATAGAGACAGATACAGTTAACATATGAGAGAGAGAGAGAGAGAGAGAGAGAGAGAGAGAGAGAGAGAGAGAGAGAGAGAGAGAGAGAGAGAGAGAGAGAGAGAGAGAGAGAGAGAGAGAGAGAGAGAGAGAGAGAGAGAGAGGGGGAGAGAGAGAGAGTTAACATGTGGGTGAGAGAGAGAGAGAGAGACAGTTAACATGATTTAGAGACAGATACAGTTAACATGAGAGAGAGAGAGAGAGAGAGAGAGAGAGAGAAAGAGAGAGAGAGATTCAGACCATCCATACTCCTGCAGTATATCAACATGGTGAATGCCCTGAATGTGAATCCTGAGTGGATGAGTGCGTCTTTGCCCGCCGTTCTAAAAGCCCCATGTCTGAGACATGATTCGTGTTACATAAAGTAGAGAGCGGGGAGGAAGTAGTCAGGGGACTGGAGGGCTGTTCTTTACTCCTCCATTATGTGTCGGCTATGTGTTGGTGATTGTGTAATTGTGTGTGTTTGTGTGTGTGCGTGTGTGGATTTCCGTTTGCGTGTTCATGTGCATTCATGTGTGTGGTCTGTGAGGAGAGATGAAAGTAGACCCTCACATTACATCTCTTCCCATTCACACATGTGCCTCACAGACACACACGCACACTGTATTATAAAACACAAATTATGCATGCTCGATGCAATGTGAAGTTGAAAAGCATTCCTGTATGATGATGATATAGTTCTTTTTGATGATGATATAGATCTGTATGCTGATGACATAGTTCTGTATTCTTATGATATAGTTCTGTATGCTGAAGATATAGTTGTGTATGCTGATGATATAGTTCTGTTCCTCTGTATCCTGAGGATTCTGTGATTCTATCCTTGGTTTTGTACCTGGTTCTATACCTGGTTCTATCCATGGTTCTCTATGTGGTTCTATACCTGGTTCTATATGTAGTTCCATACCTGGTTCTATCCATGGTTCTATACGTGTTTCTATCTGTGTTTCTATCCATGGTTCTATCTGTGGTTCTATCCGTGGTTGTATCCGTGGTTCTATACCTGATTCTATCCATGGTTCTATCTGTGGTTCTATCCGTGGTTCTATCTGTGGTTCTATCCGTGGTTCTATACCTGATTCTCTACGCGGTTCTCACCTCATCGGCCAGCTGGTCAGCACGCTGCTGCATGTCCGACAGCTCATTGCGCATGTCCGCATCTTCTGCCATGGCTGTTGTGTGTGTGGACGGAGCTTAGCGTCTCCAACAGGAAGCAGAAGAGTCTGTGATCCGGGAAGGTCTGTGAGGAAACAGAGAGGAAGGCTGTTATGGAGGAGAGAAGATCAGCTGGACGATGGAGACCTGATGGAGTCGAGGTGTGGGGGTTCAAGTGAGATTTCCTAATGGACACATCAAAGTATCGGTCCACGACTAACAAGGAGAAAAGATGGAAGCCAACTGTCTCGAGACCCGTCAGTAACCCGAAGCAAATGGAGAGATTTAGAAGGCTGAGAGCCACGGCCCGTTGTTGTTGAGTTCACTGTGGATCTAGAACTCTTAAACACTATTTAAACCCGGTTTTAAAATAATTCACAAAGAGTTCTCATTCTGCGGAGTCATCTCGTTCTCTGGATAGAACGAGCAGAACCAGGCTGTCTGAGTTCTGCTCCTACGACGGATCGGCCCCCTGGGGCTTGTGGTGAGATACCGAGCGGCTGGCCGTTCCAAATTGGACCATTCAGCAGCAACCCGTATTTAATTAAAGAATTGAAAAATGAATCAATCAACACCAAAATAAATTGGCGGCCTCTGTGCACCCTGTCAGTAAGGACCGACCGTTTTCCGAAACAGACATTTTGGGTTTGTAGAAGGGGATGAGCCTTCAGACAGCATGCCTTCAGAGGAACACGGTCACCAGTGGATTAGCCAACCAGAGGCACCGTCTGCTTGTTAGCTTGGTTACCTCAGCTAGCCTCTTAGAGGGCCCCGTCTCTCTGTTGCCTGGACGACAACCTGTTGAGAGATCTTATACACCGCTTTACCGTTGGAATGGACAACCCTACATCCTCCAAGAAAACAGGTGAGCAACGGGCCACTGGTGAAGTGATATGAGGATCAGACATTCAGCATTTACAAACTCTGATTTCTACGTCTTGAACCGGTCTTTGATTCCTCAAAAGAACCCGTGCTGGACGTCAACGGTGGTGAGCCACGTCTCAGGAGCATCACGCTGTAATGCTGTTTTGCATGAAAAGTGCTGTATAAATAAAGTTTGATTTAATTAAAACAGCGTTAAGGTTCTCTGAACATTTCTAGTGCAACGCTCTGCTTCCTGTTTTGAGGAAATACAACATCGCCCAATTCTGCATTCGTTCCTCTCAATTTTTTTTATTTGATTCATGGACTCACTGAAAAGCGTGCTGGGCCTCCCAGCTCTGAGTTACAAAACGCCTCCAGAGATCGCAGGTCAGGGGCCAGCAGCGACTGGCTGCCATGCTCCTCCTCCCCTAACACCCTCGCCACCTCGGGCTGTATCATCACCAGCCAGCGGCTTGGCAGCCATCTCGTTGACCCCCTGCTCTGGAGGTCGTTCTGCATCCCTATCCGCTCCTCCCCGTGCGGCGTCGCCATGGAAACCGAGGCTGACGTCAGAACGCGGGCGTGCGGGACACGGAGGTTCTCTTAACTGTGGAGACCCGTTCCGTAGCACCGGTTCTCCTGAATTATAAATGTGTCCCCCTGGCCAGATGTCACTGAGAGCATCTGGCTCCTCGTCTGTCTTCACACGCTGGGGCAACAGCCCAGCCTTCTCCGTCTGTCAGACGTCATCCAGAAGCTTCCTGCCGGGCCTCTGATTCAGCAGATGTGAAGGTTTCAGTCTGGTCCTCTTTGGTATAACGGCACAGAACATTCCACTATTTGGACCAGAATTTGTTGTTTTATTCGGTGTTCAGATTCCAGGAGCAGCAAAGTGTCGAGTCCTTCGTCCGACAACGAATACAGAGCTCCAAAACTCTCCTTTGTCTCCCCCACCCCCCCTCTCCACTCTCCATCTCTCAGTTAACTGTCCTCGATTCCCGTCTCCCTCTCTCTCCGAGTTCCCCTCGGTGGCGTCCATGTTGGATCTGGTTACATAACCGCAGTAATGCAGCAGAATGCATCGGCCAACTCTCCAAACTGAATCCAAAATGTCTCCTTCAACGCGTGGGTGATGCAAGAGACTGTAACCCTGGGGCTGGGGGTCCGCTAGGCGGCAGGACACCGCGTTTAAATCAGCTCTGGAACACAAGTGATCTTTTTGCCACAAAAATAATCGCCTCACTCTGGTTATCTGGTTTAAACCCCCGTCTCTCTTTCAGATTAACATTTTATACATGTAAACACCACCTAATCTCTGATCTCTAATCTCTATCCCTCTCTCTCTCTCTCTCTCTCTC
The DNA here is from genome assembly GCF_031168955.1 of Gadus macrocephalus. NCBI lineage: Eukaryota > Metazoa > Chordata > Actinopteri > Gadiformes > Gadidae > Gadus > Gadus macrocephalus. Next base: position 1,928,426 of record NC_082402.1, read on the forward strand.
TCTCTCTCTATTGCCTGTATTATCTCTGGACCAGAGGTTCTGCTGTAACCCAGTAGGACTGCTGGACCAGAGGTTCTGCTGTAACCCAGTAGGACTGCTGGACCAGAGGTTCTGCTGTAACCCAGTACGACTGCTGGACCAGAGGTTCTGCTGTAACCCAGTACGACTGCTGGACCAGAGGTTCTGCTGTAACCCAGTACGACTACTGGACCAGAGGTTCTGCTGTAACCCAGTACGAATACTGGACCAGAGGTTCTGCTTTAACCCAGTAGGACTGCTGGACCAGAGGTTCTGCTGTAACAGGACTACTGGATCCGTGATCATGTGATGATCACAGTATTTGAGGACCTGAGAGGGGGCAGTGTGGGGGAGGGTTGGCCGACCACTGATCAGTCACCGTGACGACGGCCGGCTACTTATCTCTACCCCCAGCTGGTCGTCGTGACGACGGCGGTGGTCTGATTCATATCGTCGCTGACTCAGTGCTCAGAAGGTTTGAAAAGGTGCCAGCGGCAAATGTTCTGAATTTAAAATATATTTATATTGTAGCCGACTGGTATGAAAATACAAGCCTTCTTTTGGTTTCTCTCTTGTATCTCTATAATTATTTAATAGGTATTTATCAGATGCCGATAGCCAAAGGGGCCTTCAGTGAAGTCAGATGCAGGTCATTAAGCAGCAGGTAGGGGTTAGACAGTGCAGAGACAGGTCATTAAGGAGCAGGTAGGGGTTAGACAGTACAGAGACAGGTCATTAAGGAGCAGGTAGGGGTTAGGCAGTACAGAGACAGGTCATTAAGGAGCAGGTAGGGGTTAGACAGTACAGAGACAGGTCATTAAGGAGCAGGTAGGGGTTAGACAGTACAGAGACAGGTCGTTAAGGAGCAGGTAGGGGTTAGGCAGTACAGAGACAGGTCATTAAGGAGCAGGTAGGGGTTAGACAGTACAGAGACAGGTCATTAAGGAGCAGGTAGGGGTTAGACAGTACAGAGACAGGTCATTAAGGAGCAGGTAGGGGTTAGACAGTCCAGAGACAGGTCATTAAGGAACAGATAGGGGTTAGACAGTACAGAGACAGGTCATTAAGGAGCAGGTAGGGGTTAGACAGTACAGAGACAGGTCGTTAAGGAACAGGTAGGGGTGAGAGTTAGACTGAGGACAATGGGGATCAAACCCAGAACCTACCCTCTATATCAAATATCTCTATAATTCTGTCATCATAACTAATACATGCTATTGTAAGATTCTGATTCTGTATCTAGGAATATTTAACTCTGATCGCAATGATTCCAGAATAGCAACGGTCTCCGTGGTAACGGGACGCGCAGGCGGGGAGAGGACGCATCACTAATTCATCTGGTCGAGAGAGAGAGAGAGAGATTGCGGGAGAGTGAGAGGGGGAGAGTGAGTGAGAGAGATTGGGAGAGAGAGAGAGAGAGAGGGAGAGATTGGGGTAGGGAGAGAGAGAGAGAGAGAGAGAGAGAGAGAGAGAGAGAGAGATTGGGGAGAGAGAGAGAGAGAGAGGGAGAGAGAGAGAGAGAGAGAGAGAGAGAGAGAGAGAGAGAGATAATACGCTGGTCTGAATGGGCACTTATCTCGGTGTTAAAAATAAACGGGTCCTCATAGAGCTGGGATTCCCTGGTTGCTAGGAGACCAGGGAGTGATGGACCAGAGCTAGCCTATAGCCCTCTGGCTCAACTACCTTTACAATGTAGCGTCTTAGCACAGCTAGCCACGTGTTCAATGCTACAATTACATCTTTGTTATTACTTAATTAATAATCACATCTAATCTAATAATCAACAAATGAAACATGAGGCATCCGATTGTTGAGCTCAGTGAAGATCGAGACAATAAAAGTCCTTCTGTTGTCTAAACACCGGGGGGGCTTTTACTTTGTGAGCGCCGACCCCCATTGCTCTGAGTGACAGCTGAGGGCGGGGCGGTGTTTGTTTACCCTGGAGGGGGTTGCGTACTGACCGCCCACGCCGGTGACCCACTGCAACCAGGGCCGTAGAGCGTGCAGTGTGCCCCCCCCCCCCCAGGGAACCCCCAGTGGTTCCACTTCGACTTTCGCCACAATCGCAAAAAACGACTCCACGTCCTCTCTACTGATTGGCTGGCAGTGAGCCCGCCCTCTCAGACTGTCGTTGTGATGAAGGGCTTTATCAATAAAGGTGTGGCTCGGCCGGAACAAAGAGCCAAATCAGAGACGCCCGTAACCCGACACGCAGGAAGACACGGCGAGAGGGACAGACAGACGGACAGACACGCTGCGGTGAGACGGACAGACATGCAAAAGCACAAACCCACTCATGCATGCATACGCAAACGCACACACTCACACATTCACAAACGCATGCACAAATAAATGCACACACACACACACGCATGCACTCACACACACACCCACATGCCCGCGCACGCACGCAGAAAACACACGCAATCAAACGCTTGCACACTGAAACAAACGCATGCACACACACACACACACACACACACACACACACACACACACACACACACACACACACACACACACACACACTCGGATACACCAATGTGAACAGCAGTTACCCATGTCCAAACATGCAACAGCAAACACACATCAATGAACACACATGAACAAACACAGAGCAGATGGCGGCTCGCTGCAGCTGATTCTGTCTCCGTTCATCTGATCTCTCCACCGTCTGCACTCTAGAACGTCGTCACACTGGGACCAGGTACTCGCTAACCCTCCGAGCATGCCCTGGTGCGACGTGTTGGATTTGTGACACCACGGTGTCATGAATATATCGGTGACATCACAGGACACTGCGGTGATCTCAACTACTCCCAGGTGACAACATCTGGCTGGACTTGATTCTCTGTCAATGACCAGATAGCGACCGGGTTAATCGGGACTAAATCAACACAATATTTCCATTATCCAACAGATTCCTTCTTCTCCATCACATAGGATAACCTCCCGGTACGGCATGTGATGTTATAACGTTGAACTGCCAGGTGCCTCACGTCGTTTTACCAAATGAACTGCGTTGCCGTCGGTGACCATGCCCCCCCAGAGCAGCCATTTTGATTTGGTGTTTGGTTTTGATGCGCACTGTCGTCTCGGGCCGTCTGAGCCCCCCCCCCCCCGGGGGCTGCGTCTACTCCGACCGCCGCGTCGGGCTCTGACCGCCCTCCTCGGCGTGACCTCAGCCTCACCGCGTCGACACGCGCCGCCGCCGCCGCCGCCGCCGCCGCCGCCGCCGCCGCCGCCGCCGCCGCCGCCGCCGCCGTCCTCCGCACGCACACCGTCAACGTGAGAGGGACACCTCTAACGGTTGACCTCTGACCCCTAGCCTGAGCCCTAGGGCTAGGGGTCAGGTGACCCCTGACCCCTGCTGTTCCCTGTGTTTCTGATATGCACAGATAATTACTCAGAAACGGATTCATGCGGGAGAGCGATGCCCTCGTTCAGACCTGTCCCAACTCAGCAGAAGGTTTAACTCAATACACCACCAAATTTTAGGTTTGGTGAGAAGGTCAGGGGTCATCGCGATGGTGAGCAGAGAGTTCTGATACACAACAGAACACAACTGTTCATTCTTGGTTCTAATCCCTTCTTTACAGATGTTAGGGTTGGTCCTATCTCTTTACAGATGTTAGGGTTAGTCCAATCTCTGTACAGATGTTGGTTCTATCTCTTTACAGATGTTAGCGTTAGTCTGATGTCTTTACAGATGTTAGGGTTAGTCCTATCTCTGTACAGATGTTAGGGTAAGTCCTATCTCTGTACAAATATTAGTTCTATCTCTTTACAGATGTTAGGGTCACTGTACAGATGTTAGTCCTATCTCTTTACAAATGTTAGCGTTAGTCCTATCTCTTTACAGATGTTAGGGTTGGTCCTATCTCTTTACAGATGTTAGCGTTAGTCCTATCTCTTTACAGATGTTAGGGTTAGTCCTATCTCTGTACAGATGTTAGGGTTGGTCCTATCTCTTTACAGATGTTAGCGTTAGTCCTATCTCTTTACAGATGTTAGGGTTAGTCCTATCTCTTTACAGATGTTAGGGTTAGTCCAATCTCTGTACAGATGTTTGTTCTACCTCTTTACAAATGTTCGCATTAGTCCTATCTCTTTACAGATGTTAGGGTTAGTCCTATCTCTGTACAGATGTTAGGGTTAGTCCTATCTCTGTACAGATGTGTTAGGGTAAGTCCTATCTCTCTACAGATGTTAAGGTTAGTCCTATCTCTTTACAGATGTTAGTGTTAGTCCTATCTCTTTACAGATGTTAGTACTATCTCTGATATGTTAGGGTTAGTCCTATCTCTGTACAGATGTTAAGGTTAGTCCTATCTCTTTACAGATGTTAGTTATATCTCTGTACAGATGTTAAGGTTAGTCCTATCTCTTTACAGATTTTAGTTCTATCTCTGTACAGATGTTAAGGTTAGTCATATCTCTTTACAGATGTTCGTTCTATCTCTGTACAGATGTTAAGGTTAGTCCTATCTCTTTACAGATGTTAGTTCTATCTCTGTACAGATGTTAAGGTTAGTCCTATCTCTTTACAGATGTTAGTTCTATCTCTGTACAGATGTTAAGGTTAGTCCTATCTCTTTACAAATGTTAGTTCTATCTCTGTACAGATGTTAAGGTTAGTCCTATCTCTTTACAGATGTTAGTTCTATCTCTGTACAGATGTTAAGGTTAGTCCTATCTCTTTACAGATGTTAGTTATATCTCTGTACAGATGTTAAGGTTAGTCCTATCTCTTTACAGATGTTAGGGTTAGTCCTATCTCTTTGGAGACCTAATCCATACAATCGTAGCACTGAACAACAAATAGGGAAGACTATCATATTACTGATCAGGATATTGGGTTTAAATTGATAACGTTGATATTGTAGGCCTTCATCAAGTATTGATAAACCACATATTACCATACTCATATTCAGACCACTGTGTGTGTGTGTGTGTGTGTGTGTGTGTGTGTGTGTGTGTGTGTGTGTGTGTGTGTGTGTGTGTGTGTGTGTGTGTGTGTGTGTGTGTGTGTGTGTGTGTGTGTGTGTGTGTGTGTGCGTGTGTGCGTGCCTGTGCGTGCCTGTGCGTGTGTGGGAGAGTCTGGATTCCTCTGTAACGCAAGCCAATAAAATATTGCCCCCCTCCCCGCGCGCATTGCGCAGCACGCAGACTTCTTAAGAGCCCATTGATTTCCCAGAAGCGGTATCGATATGAGGACGTGTTTGGAAACCGGCAGGGGAGCCAGGATTACTTGCTGATGGAATTCAGATTCACAAAAATCATTTTCAGACCGCTTCTGCTTCCCATCCAAACCCCCCACCCCCTCCCCCTCCCAACCCCCCTCTCTCTTCTCTCTTCTCTCGTTTCCTGCAGTCGAACACTAAAGCCACATAAAGACGATCCCGTCTTTGTGCGTGCAGGTGCATCCCTAGTACGTCGTAACATGATATCGAGATTTGGTATTGGGATATGATATCGGGATGTAGTAGAGACACGTGATATCGCAGTCGGCGCGTGTCGTCCGGGGGATCCTCACTCACGCGCCAGTCAACACTCATCTCCCATCCGCGTCATGTCTTGTTTCCTGCGTGCGTTAAATCGCATCACGTCAATATGAGTCGCGACGGATCAACACGTGACCTAAACATCTCGCCTGCCGCAACGTCAAGAAGGCATCAAAGAGACGTGCGGTCCAGCATCCATGATCTGACGGGTCTGCGTCATATCGTGGAGGCGCGTAAGAAACAGATGAGGGGGGGAGGGGTGGGGGTGTCATAGTGCGGCTTTCACCGCGAGCCTCCCGCGCTTTATTAATCTCCCCTCTAGACCCTCACCCCACTGTCTAACCCACCATCACTACCACTATCCCCACCATCACCACTCCCATCACCCCCCCCCCCCCCCTTCCACCTCCATCTGGGAAACGCGCCAAGACAGGGACCACGTCCCGGGGTATCTCCCCCCCCCCCACCCCCCTCCTTCCCCGTCGCGTTCTGGCGCACTTCAGCTCTACGTCGTCCGTCCCGTCCCGTCCCGTCCCCGGGCTCCCACGACCCCCCCTCCTGGGACACACGCTGCAGCGAGCGTCCCCCGGCCCGTGGGTAGATTCTTCTCTGCGGCAGTGCGAGTGTAGTGGGGGGGGGGGGGGGGAGGAGGCTCCTCACCCACGGGAGACACGGAGATCGAGCTCAGCCCTGCTGCGCAAAACCCCGCAAATGACGACGCGTGAAGAACACGACCGAAAAGAGCGAGAGAGATAAAGACCGCTGT